>NC_056743.1:1166219405-1166519405 GCF_019279795.1 Protopterus annectens
TCCCTGGAAGATGTGTGTAGAGGTACATGCAAAAGGGTGCATTGTACTAAATTATTAGTGTGATGAGGGCTGAGAATTATGGGCCTATAATGTCCTTTGATGTGGATGTCCTACACATGCTCAGGAGTTGTGCTACATACCATGGATTTGTCACTACTGTGAGTACATGCAAGTGGAAGTTCTTCTTGCTATCGACTCGAGTACCCAGGTCACGTACCACATGGTCTGCTTTGGTCTACGTTCAACCATCAAATGGAAAAATTGCTGAATGGCATCACATAGAAAATGCCTTTTTAGCAAAACTCCTCATGTGGGGGGCTGCTCCCCCCACCCCTGTAATTATATTTACAAACTCTGTGATTGCACTACAGTGGGGAAAGGACACATTTTCTGAATCTCTACTGTAATGCAATCTAACTCAAATTGCTCGATGAACAGCATGCTCGATGAGACATGCCATTTGATGCTTTTTCCATTCGATGGCTGAATATAGACCCAGTATGCTCATAGGGGCATGCTGTCTGTATTGTAATTAGCTTGTGTATTTGCTTTCATAAAGGAACTAAACGAGATTTTTATTCATCCATTGTGTCTCCATGGCTCTGGCAACAATATTTTCTTACTTTCTACATTATACTAATTCAAATCTTGGCATCATTGATTATCCACAATTTGCAGTCATCCACAAAGCTGGTTAGACAAAGGAAATATACATTTATCTTGACTTCTGTGACTTAGATAATGAACAGGAAAGGGCCTAGTACAGAATCCTAAGGTACAGACCTGGTTAGTGGACTGTAGATAGAGGTGACTTTAATACACTTTAACATTATCTGTCATATATGTGAGCCATTTGTCTACCCTCTTAGTGACATAGGTCCTTATGCTCACTTGAGACAATTTCTCTGTAATACCTAAGTGTAGATTAGTGTCAAATGCCTTGGCCAGGTCAAGTTTCCCTCATCCATTGACTTGGTGACCTTATCAAATAGGTCTACCGAGTAGGCTAGCCATGATCTGCCCATGACTAAACCAAACTGTGTCTGGTCCACTGTTTGTAGGTGTACTACATCTCTACTTATCATTTCCAGGACAGTTTTGTGTTTGTGCTTTTACATATTAGACTACTGAGACTTTTGTAGGTCTGTAGTCACCAGTGTCTGTAGATGGGTTTCCTTTGTACAGAAGAATGACTCCTGCTGTTCTCCATTCATGACACACAATGCCTGTTTGGTGACAGTGGTGAAATACTACATCCAAAATCCTGGCAGGCCTTGTGTTCCACTCCCTATTGGAGTTATTTCCATCATGGATTCCAGGATAATTGTAACCCAAGTTGTCTGCATTTGTACAGAGCAGTGCCAAACAGTGTAGGGAAAACCACTATATACACCCTGTAAACATAAGGATGGATTATTTAGGCAATGATTTTGATGTTAGACACTATTGAAGCACTGCCTATTAAAAACAGTCTCTTACCTTGTGACAACTGCTGAAAAGGGGAGTAGCCTGAATTGCTGCTGCCTGGCTACTACTACTGCTGTTCTCACCATGGTATCGCTCTTTTGGGATACACAGCTCCTATTCTCTGTCTCTCACCAGAAGCAAAACATTATCACCAAGCTCAAGATATGAAGTTGGCCACAGTACACTCTTGTCCCAGATGATCCAAGTATCTGAAGGCTTGTTGCAGCCCTTTCCAGGTAGATGCCTTGATTAGCATCCAGACCAGTCATGTCAGTTTTGTACGTATTATGATTTGTGTTCTGAGCTTCATAGGATTTGACTGGGTGATGACCTGATGTTGATTGGAGCACAGCTGTAGCATCTCAATATAATGTATGTCAGGTGACATAGATGTCCACGGTTGATGTGGCATACTCCACAGCAGCAGTTGTCCATGTTAGGTGGTAGTATCACAGCCAGTCATGTAGCCTGCCCTTCAAAAGCATCATGGTGATGATCTGCATCACATGGATGTGAGGCCTACTACAGACTAGTGGCCACCTTTAGGCAATGTATCTGTTCCTACTGCATGTCCAACTTATGTCATACTGTACATTTATGTTCCTGGAACAAAACACAACTCATCCATTTGCTGTATGGTTGCTTGACAGGCATTGTAAATATGCAAGGCCAAGTAATGACTGCAATGCTGAACATGTTTCCTGTGCATGAAAGGACATCCATATCTGCACTGCGAACATATGATACATATGACAATGAGTAGGTTGTCAACAAGCACACCTCACCTCTAACAGCACCCAAACCCACATCACACCTACCGCCATATGCCAAGCTCCTTAACAGAAACAGACATGCACACCAGACACCTTACAAACACAGATGGAAGCATGCTACATAGAAAACTACCTCTGAAAAACAGCACACATAATTGGACATGCACCACTGTATCTCCACTCAAACCCTTCAGGGAAAACAGTAGATCACACATATTACTCATATGTGATTGCATCATGAGACACATTGATGTCCCACTCACCAGGCTACATAAGAGAAAGGCCATGGTCAGCTGTATGTGAGTTGCCCTGATACACCATATCACACATGCATGCAAGTCCGTAAATAGCAGGTACTGTTATGACTATTTTATAGTTCCTGTTAGTGTGTGTGACTTGAGATGTACTTCTCAGGAGTGTATGAAGAGATAAACGACTGAGCTCTCTGACTAAGTGTCTCTGGTGGGTATGCTCTTGGCCTTCAGCTTCATTTTACCTTCACCTGGGATAATGCAAAAAGAACATGATTGATGTCAATAATTTGGCTTAGCGTCTGGTGTCAGTTGAAGGGGCTCCACTATCTGCCACCCTTCTTTGACATGAAAACAAAAACTCTGCCACAACAGTTGCCAAGTACTAAAACACCGGAGGTTTAGTACATAAAAAACTTTAAGCGCTTTTCGTTTGCTAACAAGCAAACTTCTTCAGAGTAAAATTTTTAACAGTTCAGAACTCTTTTTAAAACAAACAGGTGATCAAATTAACCTATTGTTTACAATGTAACTCGTTCACTGAACTTGTTAAAGAGGTACACTTACATAAAATTATTGCTTTTAAACGGACCAGCCTACCCTAATATCAACAACTAAACTAAACATACTATAACAACATTATTGTAAATACAAAATATATATATTTGCGTTTTATGGAAAAAGTATATAAATCTACATATGTAACAAAAATACTCGAAAATCTTTTATATATCAAGGGGACATACCATACTACTAATACTACCTATACAGAGTAAGACTCTTAATTCATTGCAAAAACAACATTGTAAACAAAAAAACAAATAAAATACATTTTACCTAAATAACGTTTCAGTAACAACATATTAATACCAGATACACCCTTCTTTGACATGATCAAAAGACCTCAATGCTTTGTCAGAGGTGGTCTTCATCTGTCACCCATGCAGTTTTGATTGCTGGCCAAGGCACTTACCACCCCCCCCCCCCATATTGCCCTTTTTAGGTGGTGTCCCAGGGACAAAATGCTGATATAAAAAGCCCATCTACAAACAAGGTCAAGGTTATGTTGCTAGATGCTAGGAGTGTCAACACGAGACTCCACCACTGGGAGCAGACCTCACCTTGGTAGACGCACACATTTGTGCAGTCAGAGACACCTGGGTCAGGGCTGTGGGGAGCAACATAGCCATAGCAGTCCACAACTCCTTGCACACATGCACACCTCAAACTCATGGCATGCAAAGTAATGGGGTCAGTGTATAAATATTCATTACGGATACATACACATCCAGATTGGTTACACAGTATGATTCCTTGGTGACAATTCGGGTGGTATGACCTTATTGTGGCACCTGTTCAAGTAATTGCCAGCTACAGGAGCCCCTTCTAGAATCAGGACACCCACTCTGCTTATTTGCACCTACTTGAGTCTATAAAGATACATCTGGACACTATTATTTTGGGTGAAGTTAACTACCCAGTGACTGGGTATATTAGTAATGCTCAAACTCACTTGCACAAAAATGTTCTCAACTTCATTAACCACAATGCCCTGGACCACCTGCTTGACACCCTCACAAGTGGATCCTACATATGGGATGGGGTGCTTACCGATATGGAGGACCACTGCCGCACCCCCACTGTGTGCCCCTCCCTGGTGAGATATAACAACTACTCTGTCTCTTTCAAAGTACATATCACACTTGGACCCCCTCCCTTGCAGAAGATAGAGTAATAAACTTCACCAGAGCTAATTATAACCTCTTACAAGATGGTATTAACAGTTTCACTGCACCTCACCCCTCAGACGGAACTAGCAACCATGCTGAGCTGTACACCAATGTGTTACACAAACACCTGTATAACTGCATTGAAATGGCTGTACTTGATAGGTGAAACACAAGCTCATTGTGGTAGGACAAACCTGCCTGCTGGATGACTGCCAGGCTTTACAATAAGAGGTTGACATTGCTCTGTAAGAGTAGGAGGGTGGAAGCCTCCTGAAATGGAAATGCTACCTTATCAGCATGAAGGAGTGAATAAGAGTTGCTGTGAATTCCTCCAAAACAATTATTGCTCCAAATTAGCCCACCCCATGAAGTACAACCACAAGGCATTCTGTACTTACATATGTAACCTAAAAGGAAAGGCCCAGTTTAGTGCCAACCTTTTACATCATGATACCATGTAAACTGGTTCTGTAGACATATCTCATCTGTTGGCTGATGGGGTCTGTGAATACCTCCCTCCCCCTGTCCCCACCACACATACAACATGACAAACCTATCACCTCTCCACTACCCTGTAACTCTGAAGGGTGGGTCATAACTGGCCTCTCTAAGGATAGATATACAGCATGTGTGGGACCTGATAACATTCCAGGCTGTGCCCTACATGGGCTCCAACATGCACTTGTAACACCCTTGGACACTTTTCCTAATCATAGTATGACTGACAGCTTCATCACAGCTGACTGGAAAACAGTCACTGTTCTTCCATTGCACATGTGTGGTGCATCCACTGACACCTTGATCTATATGCATATCAGCCTCATTATCCAGATCTGCTAGCCCATGGGGCAGGTCACCATGGACATTATCAACTAAAAAGTAGATAACGTTCAATTACATGACCCTACTCAGTTTGGATTTGTCAAAGTGACATCATGCCTTATAATTCTGGTGGACCTCCTTGAGACAGTCACCAAGGGCCTGGCTGATGGGAAATCTGTACACACAGCCTACCTGCACTATGAGAAGGCATTGGACAATATCCCCCAAGCAGGCATCATCAAAAAACCCATCCAACTAGGTTTCAACCCTTATATCATTACAGGGGTAGTTAACTGCCTCACTGATGCAGGTCATATACTCCAATATAGGAAGACACCTCCAATAGCTGAGCTATATCCAGTGGTGTCCCAGATGCTTCTGTCCTGGGTCATCTACTGTTTGGAATTCAAGTTACTGATGTACAACCACAACGTACATGAATATGGCTCACAATGTTTGATGATGCCTGCTAACTGGGAGTGGTTATAAAATATACATAGTATGCCAACATCCTACATGATAGTGTTACATGTACAGATGTTTGTTACCATACACATGGCCTCAAACTCAATGCAAGTATATGTATTATCATTCATTTTGGTAACAGCAATGTTCCTGCTAAGTACCACATATATAGTAACACCATACATACATATGCAGGAGTGAGACACATGGTGACATGTGTTGACAGCTACCATAACCTAGATCAGCATGTCTACACAGTGGTGAGTAAATCATTATGTGTTGCCCATGTCATACATGATGGCATTTTCTCCAGTGCAAGTAGAGAGCACCTCCATGCACTCTTCCCTCATCAGAACACTATTTGAGTGTAATGTCCCATTTGGTATGTTACTCACCAAATAGCTAGCTGTGACGACTGGGGATACCACAAAGTTTCCTCACAAGGAGGCTGGAAGTCTTCAGCATCTGTCCTATAGGGATTGTTTGACATTACCATCAATTTAGTGTGTGTCACACAGAGTACTCAGAGGGGATCTCTTCTTTGCATACAAGTTCATCTGTGACCCTGCTTTACTGGACATGCTGCACATGTGTGAGTGAAATGAATAACCAACCTACCCCCTGTGAAGATCTTGACCTGGTATGTAAGTTTTATAAAACCTGCTGGAGGGTGAGAATTATCTACCAGAGGGTAACACATCTTTGGAACACAATTCCACTTCACTTCAAACTGAACACCTCATTGGCCCTTTACAGATGCAATCTGTATGATTGGATGGGTGACCATAATTACACTACATTAATCCTAGCTGTGTACACCATGGACTGGGGCAGTAGGTGTTGAACATGTTAATAAGAGTAAAAGGTATCTAGGCATATAAGGGCCCTAGGACTGTTAGCCTACGAGATTCCAATTATCCTATGATACCATAGGCTGATGTAAAGCAGTAAAAAACACAGGAACAGGAGTACTCAGCTTTCACCACAAAAACGAGAAGATAGCCACGAACAAGCAGGACTTTAATGTGAAGCGCTTTTCGTCTGCTTAAACAGCAGACTTCATCAGACATAGTATAAAAAACAAGCAGGCATATTTATACTCAAAGTGAAAAAAGCATCACTAATTAGCAAATCAGTTAGTTCTTCCAATTAAAAGTCAATTAACTGGCAAATGTTAATACACTATGGCTTAACCCCATAAAGCCTAGTGAAATCATCATTCTAAACCCAGTATATACCTTAAAATAATAGAATGTTAAAATCAAATCAAATGAATTAAAACCAGGCAGACTCTAATATATTCTGGTATTAGAAGTTAAATTAAACACTGCCTTTGAACCAGATATGTACCTATCCAGAATACACGCATTTACATACAAAAATGTATACTAAGCTATATTTTAAATGTAGGATAGATATTGTAGTAAGTACTGCATAGACTTTAAACGATAGGGTCAATCCCTATGTAGTCTCAAGCCACACAAATAAAGAAAGTTAAGAAAGTTAACATGTCATGAAATTTATATGTTCAACACTAGATAGAGGGTTACTCTATCTAGTGAGGCTTTTTAATTTCAATAAACAACTGATAGAACAGTTGTCATTCAGACCTGGGTAAGAATACGCATTTAATCTGATCTTCCGAATGGAAGTTTTGCGAACGCATATATGAACACCTATATGCAATTACAAAAAAAAGAAAAAACAAGATAACGCTCTAGCTAAACATATTTCAACACATAGTGACCACAATTTTAAATTTATGGTCATTGACCATTTATTAGAATCCAAAAGAGGTGCACCACTTCAGTTGCTCCTTCAAGAACTGGAACTTAAATGTCAGATCAGATTAAATGTGTATTCTTACCCAGGTCTGAATGACAACTGTTCTATCAGTTGTTTATTGAAATTAAAAAGCCTCACTAGATAGAGTAACCCTCTATCTAGTGTTTAACATATAAATTTCATGACATGTTAACTTTCTTTATTTGTGTGGCTTGAGACTACATAGAGATTGACCCTATCGTTTAAAGTCTATGCAGTACTTACTACAATATCTATCCTACGTTTAAAATATAGCTTAGTATACATTTTTGTATGTAAATGCGTGTATTCTGGATAGGTACATATCTGGCTCAAAGGCAGTGTTTAATTTAACTTCTAATACCAGAATATATTAGAGTCTGCCTGGTTTTAATTCATTTGATTTGATTTTAACATTCTATTGTTTTAAGGTATATACTGGGTTTAGAATGATGATTTCACTAGGCTTTGTGGGGTTAAGCCATAGTGTATTAACATTTGCCAGTTAATTGACTTTTAATTGGAAGAACTAACTGATTTGCTAATTAGTGATGTTTTTTTCACTATGCCTGCTTGTTTTTTATACTATGTCTGATGAAGTCTGCTGTTTAAGCAGACGAAAAGCGCTTCACATTAAAGTCCTGCTTGTTCGTGGCTATCTTCTCGTTTTTGTGGTGAAAGCTGAGTACTCCTGTTCCTGTGTTTTTTCCTGGTTTGCTGTTTTCGTATTCTGATGAAAAGCAGTGACTAACATCCATACCCAACAACATGGATACAGTTAGAGCATTACCACTACCTATTTATGTGTACAGAACACTGGACAGCACATGCAGAGCAAGTGGGCTGGAGTGAGTTTAGATCTCCTAACTATCTAGTCTTATGCACTAAAGATCACAGCACTTATCATACACACTATGGCTTAAGTCTGACATTGACATGGTTTTAGGTACTCTTATGGTAGTTGACATCAGCAGGCCTTGCTGAGCAGAAGAGTTCAAAGGCCTGCACTATCTGCTAGGCTCTAAACAGTGCAAAACCCTGCCTTTGTTTACAGCATTGTGGAATAAACACTTCTTTTGTGTGGAGATGCACATGTACACAGCAACTAGGCTGGAGGGAGTTTAGAACCCCTACCTATCTAGTCTTACACACTACAGATCACAGCCCTTATCACAGACACACCAAGTGGGCTGGAGTAAGATTAGAACCCCTACCTATCTAATCTTACACACTACGGATCACAGCACGTAACACACATACACACACACTCATGCACACACACATGCACACACATGCATGCACACACACAAAGTGGCTGGAGTGAGATTAGAACCCTATCTATCTAGTCTTACAAACTACAAATCACAGTACTTACTGCATACATCACAGCTTACATCTGATATTGCAACTGACTGTAGATGAAGTTAACATAGAGAACAAGAAGAAGCCTTGTGTTTTACAGGTTTGTAGGGGATGCATAATCACAAAGCTTCCTACTGTAAACTGCAGCTAGTAGCCTAACAGTGAGGAAACTGTTTTGTAGCCTAGCTATGTGTCAATTGCCTGTATTGGGCATATGAGTCTGTTTGCATATGGATGAACAGGCCTGTGGCAGACATAAATTTACCCAGGCAATGAGTGGGCACACATAATACATTACACCAGTTGCACAGTTATCGATGTGTGTTTGTTGAAATCAAGCTGACACAGTGGGTTGTAGTGGATGTATGTGGGTGCTCTTGCTTGTGTAGCTATATACATATATGACTTCACACTATATGTATGTATGCATATACCATGCCATAAAATTCAGGAGTTCCACATGGCCTTTTAGGGAGATGTATGACTCAAAACTGTCCAACTTTTTGCAACTACACAGGTGTGGCTCATGGTTATGTGTGTTTCATGGTACATTGTAATCTGCTGTCACATGTGGTATCAGTTGCACATGCTGGGTGAAGACGGTCAGAGCTGTGAACTTCAGATCTCCCAGTAGTCCTATGATTGCAACACATGCTAGTCTATGCAGTCGCAATCGTCTGTAAGTGCATTATGTAATGGTGATCCTTTCCTTCTATCCCATCAACCAGCATTTTAAGTGTCACACTGCAGCTTTACTATCCATGATCTGTGTATGAAGGGGAATACATACATACACATTTACATATATACATAGATATATCTGTTTCTGAGTATAGAGATATATTAGATATACATATTTCTCTAGACAAAATAGCACATGGGGCAACAGGTTTGCACTCTACTTAAACAATGTGTGAGCATGCTCAGTGGCAATTTGGCTTGTTTTTCCATTGCTTAGAAACTCACAAATGAGAGACACACTGCTGACACCTGAGACTTCCTGCTGCATAAACTGACTCCATTCCACACCTAGGTGTACTCCAGGCCAGGAGTCTGAGATGACTTGGAAAACTCCACTCAGGATCTACCTACATACCCAGTTCTCCAATTAATCTACAGTTTCAATCACTGTGTGCTGTATTTGATAGTCACCTTTATCCTTCTGTCTTCCAAATGTCATATGCATACTTTTTGATGTAGTTAACAGCATTTGATGCACCTGTGGCCAAGGTCTTGTGATGCCCGATCTTTAACACATTTAAATAGTATACCCAATCTCAAGCTATCTGCATGCAGACTGTAAAATAACTGTGATAAATAAGATAGGTCTTCAGACAACTGTAAAGAAATTTGGGCCTATTACAGAGCCCTGTGGGACACCCTGACTGTAACCATAAATATCACATGTCCAACTGGTGTATGATACTTGCCATATCCTATATGTATGCCATGCAGTATCCATCGTATCTAGAGTGCATCAATACCTAGTTCTTCTGCTGTAGTGATCAGTGTGTTGCATAAGGGTATGTCAATTCCACAGGAATCACATCACAGCAAAAGCCTTCATTCACAACTATCATTATATTGTTATGCTAAATCATGTTACAGGAGCTACTAATGTGTTTTCTACATACACATGATGCTCTGTTTCTTTATGTCCCAGCCTTCACAATTCTGCTAATACATTATCCAGTAGTAACAATGGACTTATTAAATAGGTCTTAGAACCATGGTACAGATGCATATGTGTAATTAATATGTGAAATAGACTACTAGTATAGCACACAAAGAAACAGTCTGCAAAAAGATATAAATATTGCTACTTCACAGACATACTACTCATTGGATATGTCAGGATTAGAACCCTGCACACCATCACACATATTACCTGTCTTATTCCTTTAGCCACAGAGGCTGGTAGATGAGCATGACATCACATCATCACCTGCTTAAATATGCACTGTGCTATTCTCAATTAAATTATACATGAAATGTATGTTCAGATTGTGTATTCCTGTACTGATGCTGTGTGGCATCATAACTGTAGTGTCATGGCAGTTACATGGGGAAAGTGCTGTGTTGCGAGGTGGGGAGGTAATGCACGTGTTGTGCTAGGACATACAGTAGTCTACCAGTTAACCAACCTTTCCAACATGTTCTTTGAATGATGTACCTGTAATCTGTTGCAGTAGAACAGCATAAATATTCCATGCATGAGGCCTACTGACTACATCTGGTGACATGTTAGTGGACTGGTTGTCAGTAGCTCCATATGGCTGTACTGTCTGTCCAAATAGGCCAGTATAGTAGCCTGCATATTGAACTGGTTCATAGCTGCAATGACATAACATAATCCACTATAATGTACATTATAGACTTACCTTGGAAAGGCAGCAGTTGCCGAAACTGTATTTCAGAGCTGACTCTGTGCGATGCAAGAAGTACACAGCCAATACATGGATAGGTAAAAGATGTGTGCATTGGCTGGCATCAATGTTACTATCTGTATGTGAGTAGGAGTGTGGTGTTAGTCCCTATGTCCCTAGATTGTCAGTTAATGTGCTCTGCATTGCCTCTTAGCCAAAGCCAGGGTATACTGAGCATGCCTATATCTGCCTACAGGGACATGAGCAGGAGATTCCTCCTCATAGTCAACCTCTGCCTGTGGCTGTGGGGACCTAGGCACTGGTGGGTGGCTGTGTATCCCGTTCCTCTGCTGATTCTGCTGCAGTTTCTGCAAGACCATATTGTGTAGCATAGCAGATACTGTGAATATATGTGCACATGTGGCTGGAGAGTACTGCAGGGCTCCACCAGATATATCTAGGCAGCAGAACCATAATTTCAGAAGCCCAAACATATGCTCTATGATGTCCTTAGTTTGTGCTTGTGCCTCATTATGGTATTCTTTTCTGGGTGTGTGTGTGCATTTCTAATGGGTGTCATCATCCACAGTTCCAGAGCACAGCCAGCATCCCCCAGTAAATGGCCTTGTGGGATGTCACCTCTATCAAACATCTGGTACAGCTGTGATATGTCATATCATGTAACTAAGATATTTAGGAAGGCTACTTTTTGTAATTCTTTTTTACACTTTGAAAGTGCCCATCTCTTTCATTGTAAAAGAAATATAGTGAAGGGACAATTTGTCCGAGGGAGTCGAATGACAGGTTCAGATGCAGACTTTAGAAAGGAATGTGAATTTTTAGAAAAAATGTTTTTAGAAAGAGGTTATCCATTGGTATTCATTACACGTATAAGGAATGAAGTAGAAAAAGGGAGATTGGACAAATTTTGTCCCATTCATAAGAAGAAAGATATCAATAATGTTATAAATAATAATAATAATGAGCATGAAGGGGAAGAATTCCAGCAAACACTAATACTTGAATATAATGGATTGAGTAGCATGGTTAAGAATATATTTCTAAAAGAATGGGGGAAATTTGTGGCTATTTATGACATAGAAAATTTAGCTAGTATACCTCAGAAAGTAATTTTTAGGAATTCCCAAAATATTAGATCTATAATAGAGAATAAAAACAAGACAGAACATAGGAAGAACAGGAGAGGTACATACAAATGTGGGCATTGTACCCAATGTACCTATATTATAAATAGTGATAGACTTTATTTAGAAAGTAGAGGAAGATATGTGAACAGTGGGAAATATTATAACTGTGATTCAAAAGATATAGTATACTTAGCTATTTGTGAAAACTGTAGATCCTTCTATATAGGAAAGACTGAAAGGAAATTGAAAAGAAGGATCTACGAACATGTGTATGAAATTTTGGTGGGAAAGGAAAGTAATGCTCTATACAAACACACAAAAGTTTGTTCCAACTATAAATATAAATTTATAGTTTTAGAACAAGTAAAAAGTGATATTAGAGGGGGGCTTTGGGAAGAAAAAATAGAATTTAGAGAACTTTGGTGGCAGGTTACCCTGGAAGCTGACAAAGCTCCTGGTCTAAATGACTGTATTTCTATAATACCTTTACTGAAGCTAAGGTCTGCAAAACTTTGAATGTAATAATATGAGTAACCATTAGAGGGCATTAAAAGCACACTATTAACTGAAATATGTATAAGACTTGGACTTTTTCTGCTTATCAAGCAATTTTAAACAGCAGTTTTAACAATCAAACAATTTTTAAAGTGTTTTTTTAGCATAGCATAAATGATTCATTTATACTTCTCTAATTACAAGTTTAATATAACATGATATTTTAATCTATTTTAATTCTATGATATTTATTTAATGAATGGTGGAATTTTATTGGTAGATCATAATGGAGTTGGAGAATAAATTAAAGGAATTAAATCATGCTGGTCATCTGATGAAGTCAATTGTATGACAAAAATGCTTGTGAATGTTTTATGAAGGCGTTCATGGTGGACGTATACGTGTTTTGTTTTTAAATTAGTGAATAAAACTGTTAACTTGGTGGACTTGGGTTCGTTCATCGTGAATACTGCTTTCATCTCTTTTTTACAGCTGTGATATGTGCCAGATATGGGAGTTGTGATAACTACCAGGACTGCCAGCACACACATTCAGGATACTCCCCTGGGCATTGCACATGCCTTGGCAGAAGATGGATTGGTATCCCTTGTGGTTAATGTAGATTCTACCCTGCTTACCAGGTGGAGCCTTGAAGTGTACATAAGTTCAGTCTATGGCACCTAATACTTCAGGGTAGTGTGCTACATGGTAGAAGTGTTTCCTATTGCTGGCTCTCACCTCAGGATCAAGGGGAAATGATATGTGCTCACTGACATGTTGACGCATAGCATCCAGGAACTGATAAAGTATTCTGGATGCAGATGCCTGTGGCACCCCCATCATGTCCCCAGTTGGTCTTTGAAAAATACCTGTAGCTAGTATCCTGGGTGCTACACATACCTTAGTTTCCACTGGGATGGGCTCCCTTCTGTTAGTTCCAGCTCTGTGTTAAGGGTGGCGGAGCTCAGTGAGCTATTGTAGTATGTCCCTTTCCACCCTGTGACACTCTACAATCTTCTCCTGGTAGGTTATCCTGGGCCTGAACACTCTTCTTCTCCTCGACCTAGGCCTATGGTCATCAGCACCAGCAGCACTGACTTCAGCCTTTAGCACATACAGATGTAGAAGAGCTTCAGCAGCTCCTAGCATTATTCAGTTTAAAATCCCCAAGTCTGTACTGCAGTGGTTCAGAGTACTGAGGGAAAACTAGAATGTAGGGTGTATGCATACTTTATACAGTTGTGGTGCAGGTTCACCATGTGGGATTGGCTAATTTGGATGCAGGTCAGGTGCTTAAAATATAATTAAAATTATTGAATTCCTCCCAAAGAGTTTTACCTTTTAGTGTTGAGTCAAGAATAATGCTTTAGGATGTGCAAAGTACTGGTCTATTTGCCTCCCTATTATGCTGTCGCAGATGCAGGTTGTCGAATGCATCTTTGTCGAACTGAAAAGCTCGAAAAGGCAGAATAGCAAAGCAGCTTTTCAGCAAATTCTTTCCCTGGGAAAATGGGGTATGCTGGTATACAGTGATTTTACATCCAATGTGCACATGAGCCAATGTGGTTCTAATTGAGTATCTTGTATGATTTGTAAGAACTGAGTCGTGTCCTGTATTCTGGCCCTAACCTCTTTCAATAATGGTTTAAGTTGTTGTGTCAAAAACATGGAGAGTGGTTCGGTAAGTGAGCCAATGCCTGACACAATAGGTCTACCTGGTGGTTTGGAAATAGATTTATGAATTTTGGGAAGCAGGTACAAAATTTGTTTCTGAGGGTCCATCACTGTGAGATGTTTGGCCGTGTTTTGGGTAATAATGCCTTCTTCCTCAGCCAAGTTCAAAAATGTGTCAATTTCTTTTTTAAAATTAGTAGTGGGATCTATAGACATATGCATGGAGCATTTGGTATCCAATAGTTGTTCCAAGCCTTCCTTGAGATAATAACTCATATTCAAGATCACAACCGCCCCTCCTTTATCAGCCGGTAGTATTGCTATATTGTGATTGTTTCTTAGTTCGGCTAAAGCCATTTTTTCGGATGTGGTAATGTTTTGACCCATGATACGTGATTCAAAATATGGAAAATGTAGATCCCTTAAAACTGATTGTTGAAAAATGGACACATGTTTGTTCATTGGAGGTTGAAATTGAGATTTATGAAATTTGAAATCATTAGATCTTTGAGATGTTTGTGAGGTTTGATCCGAAAAAAATATTTTAAGATTAAGGTTACGGCAAAAATCCATGACATCAGATACAATGTTGTATTCATCACAAAAGAAACTTGGTACAAATCCCAATCCTTTATTCAGTAACTCCTCTTGTTCGTCAGTCAAAATAACATCAGACAAATTTAACACATTTTTATATTTGGGTTCTATTATCTCAATAGGGTTTCTATCAATCCCTTCACCGAGTCTGTTCTTTATGTTTGCGGCCACCCCGCCGCCTTTTTCCCCTTCTAAAGGGAGTTTGGAGTTGGACCTTTTTCACATTGGTGACTCTTGGAACTGGACACTCTCACTATCGGTGTAGGAAGATTCCTCCCCCGAGGTACTGGCCAAAGATTTATCATTATGTTTCAGGATGGACCTGGGTCTTTTTCTGGTTCTGCCCTTTGCCAACCCTTGATTCGTATCCATAAATATGACAGATCTATGGGTGTCAAATGAATGTACCCTTTTGTAGTCCGTGATATCCCTATTAAATTTTTTAATTTTTCTATCTTTGGTTAGTTTCTCATAAGAAGCCAATTCTTTGGACAGCCTGACCACAAGACTTTCATATGTGGTGAGTGACTGATATTTTTTACATTCCTCACAGATGGTTTTGACTTCTAATAGATTAGTATCAATAATTCTTTCATAATAAGAGGCCAAAATTTTAACAAACATCATAGATCCCTCTTGCAATGCCTGATTCCATTCTGCGGTTAGTCTCTCTTCAGATCTACTAACCATGGGCTGCAGTCTTATCCTGAGACCTCTAGGGGCCATGTCCTTATGAATATACACATGAAACAATCTCAGATGCCAAATATTGGCTCTAAGGTTTTTTATTCCCTTGCTAAGATTCTGAAAAGCCAAATCACATCCATTGGATGTATTAATATTTGTATTGTTAAGATTATTGCTTCAGACGTGGTCTACACCAAACACCCCTATATCGTCTCAATCAGCACATAATCCTTGGAGGATATTATCCAAATCCATAGTTATAAATATGATCCAGAAACCAAAAAAAATAAGACAAATGGGCTGAATTCAGGTGAACTGATCAGACTGTCCAAAGAGTTGTCCCCAACAATACTGTAACAGTACTCCAAAACAAACAAATCAAGATAGGGTATACCTCGGCTGCCAGGGTATAACAAACCCAATGAGATAAGTAATAGGTATTTGGCTAAGGGCAGAACCGGAAAATTGCCGGGCCAAATCAAAAACACATGACTATAATATTTATGTCAGTTGTCATAAATATTTGACAGTAGGTGTGACATTAGTCTCATAAAAATTGTCTATAAACAATTTTTCAAAATTTCAGTAATGAGTTGACTTATCATATATACTCCAGTTTTTATAATTCCACCATATATAAACAAACAGTAGATGTTCGAAACATACGTTGGTCCTATCCCTAATATTTTAGCACTTAGTCCAATATTCATATGTGTGAAGCTATAAATGCTATATCTGAGTGGACTGAATAATCAAATAATCACCAGTCTTGTAAATCTAGATTGTCCGTCTTTTTTAGCTGTAGCCCCAAGATTCATGTGGTTATCCAATATGTATATACCAGTCTAAATATCTAGATAGTAATCAATCTTATATAGAGTAGAATGCTGGTAGTGTGTATGTGGAATACCCAAAAGAATGGCCTAATACACAGACAGTTCACTCCTCAGATGAAGATATTCTCTAATGTTATTAAAACCTAGATATGACTGTTAAACTCATACAGTTCTTAAATTCACTGAATAATTCAACCCACTCAATAGGCTGTAACATAAAATAAATAAGTATCTGATATATGTTTATGGTCAGGTGCTCAATGACAAAGGCAAGGCTCAATATAACCTAGAATAAACTGTTGTCCAAATAGATAACCATATCAAAACAGCTGTTTAGCTTATATACCCAGAATTTCACAATCAAGAAAATAATGATTTTGTCCTGGATATGAAATTTTTGAGATGTAACACCCTACAATCTGTATACTCATCAGTATCACTGCTAAATTGACCAATAGAGTGATGTGCTAATAATATTCATTTTAGACAATATATAATATTGTATATGCAGTAGCCTACACATAAATCCCTATCACATACAAAACCATAAGATGTAAAGAAAATAAGCATAGGTTATTATAGGATAGATATCATATAACTGTTTGCTTATAATCCAATTCTTTTGGTATAATACATGCAAGATAGTACAATTCTTCAATATTCTGTTTAGTCCGCAGTTGTTCCGGAACCTAGTTAAGTTATACGCATATACAGCACATAAAAAACCCAGAATGGTATTAGATGCAAAGTCACTGCTCAATAATTGTCTTATTGCTCAAAAATAATGTTGGATGACCCAACCTGTTTTCAAACCTATAGACAATCAAATAAATCAGTTATAAAATTACAACTTTGTAAGATAACACACAGACCCCATACCTAATAGAGTCAATCAAAAAGGAAATCCTAGTTCTGAATATAATATCTGTAAGATGTGACACCCTGAAGGCTGTATACTCTTTATATAATACTACTGAATCAACCATGGATATAGAGCAATGTACTATATATATTTTTTCAATATTTACCACTTATAATATTATTTGTAACATGGTCCACACTTAGCCCCCTATCACAAACATAAGATATAGGTTCATAGGTTAGTACTAGGCTAACTGCCCTTGTGAGCCATTTTAAGCCTAGCCAATTATCCCTTGTGAAATTCAAACCCTGCACCTTGTGTTTGTAAGGCAAACACCTTAACCATGAGGCCACCCTCCCAACCCATTGGGCCACCCTCCCAATTTGAAAATATGCAAATATTATCATAAGATAGGTATCACATAGTTGTTTGTTATAGCCGTAACCATTTTCTATAGTATGCATAGAATGATTTGGTTCCTCAATATTATATCCAGTCCACAATTGTTCAGAACCCAGTAAGTCCGTACATTGTGCACATATGCAGGGAGCCCAAATGAAGTTATTCACATGTCACAACCCTCTCGTTACCATTTCCTTGAATATGGTGTAAGATATCCCAAACAGATTTTCAAACCCATATATAATCAAATAGTTTCAAAAGAACAACTGGCTGACATAATGTCAAAGTGGTGATATCCCCTGTCCAAAAATCTGTAGTTGCTAGTCAGTGAATTTGGCATGTATTACTATGTTTATTACCCAGTCTTCGCCCTATCCAAAGGCATTTAAAAACACAATAGGGAATGTAGTTGCTAGTCAGTGAACGCATATTTACTCAGACTCATGTGTGCCCTGCACCTATGCACTTGAAAATGGATATGTCAGTAATAGGTGTAATGACAACTACAACACAGAAATAAAGAGCACAATTGCATTGTTACATTTATTAAAGCTTATACTAACAACAGACATTAAGATTTTCTGATACATGTCTTACTGTGGACATCAATTCATTACAATATGAACACTCATACATCAACATATTGAGAAACAGGTACATGTATGTCTCACTTATGCAACATGCATTTATGACAGCTTTTTGCATAAAGGTGAAGACTCTGTCTTTTTATGTATTTGTGTACATTGCAAGTACAAAAGCAAAGCTAAAGTCCACACTATGTGCACCAGTCACATAACTGTGACATAAAATGATTATGTCAACCTCTGTAAAGACCACTATGACAAGGACCAAACCAGACTACAGTGATGGCACGCATGTTAACTACTGTGTTCTTCAGCTTAAATAGATACTTAGGTAGGTGTTCAAATTGCACAATAGACAAATGGTGTGTGTGCTTGTATTTGTAACTGTGTATGTGCGTAGTCAGAAGAGCATGACTTTGTGTCTTACTGTCATCATTCAAGTCTCATGGAGAACAAAGTTTTACAGACCAACATGACTACACATTAAGTTGATACAGCCCTCCCAACATCTTCTTCCCAACATACACAGATGCTGTCATCTGCTATAAAGTGTTGTCTGACATTATGACATTCAGACTTATGCTGTAGTGCTTGCATTAATTACTGTATTCCGTAGCTTGTGTAACTAGTTAGGTAGGGCTTCTAATCTCACTACAGTCAATTTGTGTGTGTGTATAGTTGGAAGAGTATGAGTCTGTGTCCTATTGACATCACTCAGATCTCACTTGATAAAAAGTTTACATTTGCACATGACTACACATCAAGTTCATACAGCCCTCCCAACAGACACTGATGATGTAATCTGCTTTAACGTGTTCTGGGACAGTATAAAAGTCAGACTTGTGCCATGGTGCTTGCATTAAGTACTGTGTTCTCTAGCTTGCGGAATGAGTTAAGTAGGGGTACTAATATCACTGCAGTCAACTGATGTGTGTTTGTGTTCAGTTAATTCACATGCTGGAGGCCATTTTAGAACAGCATGTGACACACTCCTACTACCGTCTCCTTCTCACAAGACACTGATGATGTCATCTGCTATAAAATGTCATCTGACTTTATAAACATCAGACTTGAGCTGTGGTGATTGCATTAAATACTGTGATCTATAGATAGCTACATAAGGGCTCAAGTTTCACTGCAGTCAACTGGTATTTGTGTGTGTTTGTGTTCAGTTAGTTCACATTCTAAAGAACAGCATGTAACACACTCCTACTACCATCGTCTTCTCACTAGACACTGATGATGTCATCTGCTATAAAGTGCTGTGCTGTGGTACTTGCGTTAAGTACTGTGATCTGCAGATAGCAAGGTAGGGGTTCTAATTTCACTGTTCAACTTGCATGTGTATGTTCATTCTACTACCATTTGTAAGACAATTTTAACAGTGCATGTGAAACTACAGCTATGCCATGCACTCCTGTTCATTTCTGATTATAAATACACACTTATGATAGGAACCCCTCAAACGTTCACTCTGACATTGTTACATTCAGATATATGTGCTGGCATGAGCATTAACTATTGCATTCTCTAGCTTGTGTTGGTAGATAGTTTGTGGTTCTTGTTAGAGTAGGTATCACATAAATGTATAAAAATACAGTATTATTTTCCATAAGTCTAGAAATGCAGCCATATTAAAGCAGGCTTCGCAGTTTGCATACACTTTCATTGAATGCACTTTCACTCAGTGAAAATAACCTTCAGTCAAGAATACTGATAAGAACAGAATATGCTGTACATTTGAGTACAAACACATTTTGTTTGTATTGTACAGGGATTGGAAATCAAGGCTAAGGAGGTGTACAGAAATGTGCTTGGTTTTGGATATTAGGGAAAATTTCAGACATGTAAGTTAAGTTAGTTTATTTTTGGACTGATATGCAGATAGTCATGGCAGTGCCATCCTCAGAAGACAGTAGACACTTCCGTATAGGTTCATAGGTTCATACTAGGCTATCTGCCCTAGGGCATTTATAAGCCTAGCCAGAGTGTGTTTGGCTTTTGCCACCCATTTTAAATTAATTTTGCTATGCCCTTTTTTGAGGTTAGTATACTGTGCCTCTGTCTAACAGTGACACAGAACTGATACCCGGGGTAAACCTACGATCCCCCATCCACTCATCAAGATTCCTCTTGAAGAGAGTCAATGAGGGACTCTGCCTAACCTGGACTGGGATTTTATTCCAGAGTGAAGGGAGCCTCTGTGTTATGAATCTGTCCCTCCAGCATGTCCTATTTATTTCAGTGCTGAGGTTCAAGTCTCTCGAGCACGTAGCTCGATGGGATTTGGATTTTCTGAGGTGCAGCATGTCCATTAATTCCGGGTTGGACATGGCTTGATACGTCAGGCACAGATCGCCTCTGAGCAGGCGGTATGCCACTGAGTAGAGCTGGAGTTTCTTTAACCGGGCAGCATATGGCATCTGTTTCAGCCCTTTGATCCTCTTGGTGAGGTACTTTTGGGGTCTTTCCAGTTGCTGCAGGTGTCTGGTAAGGTACATCCCAAAAGGGGCACTGTACTCAATTATGGGCCTGATGAGGGATGAGTAGAGAGGCACGATGACCTCCCCTGATCTAGATGTGAATCCCTTCATGATTAGGTGGGCTATATAGAATGTTTTTCTAACCACTTTGGCCACGTGGTTGTCAAATGAGAGATTGCTATCAACTTGGGTCCCCAGGTCCCTAATTACTTCTTCTGTACTTAATGGACTACCACCTATGTGGTAATTTGTGGGCACTTTGTTTTTGCCAAAGGGGATGACTATACACTTTTGGTGTTTAGCTTGAGGCCATGGCTTTGGCACCAGTTGTCTGTTTCTATGAGGCCCTTTTGGAGGATGCTTGTGTCGGCTGGAGAGTCGATTATAGCGCCCAGTTTGCAGTCATCTGCGAACTTGGTCAGCCACAGTCCTTCCGTGTTGGCCTGTACCTCCGAGAAATATATACCGAACAGGAGAGGTCCCAGGACTGAGCCTTGTGGGACGCCACTTGTAACTGGTTTGGAGTCTGACATGGCTCCAGCAAGTCTAACCATGTGGGTTCTGTCCTTGAACCAAACAAACACAGTTGGCCAGCAAAAATAACAGATGAAATCAGCCCAATATGTAGATGAAGCGGTTTAATAGTATAAATAAATAACAGACCGGTTTCGGCAAAAATATGCCTTCTTCAGTGTTGGAAAAAACAGACAGATGTCTGTTTTTTATATATATTTTTATATTATAGGCATATTAACCGCTTCATCTACATATTGGGCTGATTTCATCTGTTATTTTTGCTGGCCAACTGTGTTTGTTTGGTATTTGATCTGGCCGCACATCACCTATGGGCATAGCATTTGGTTTCTTCCTTGGTTCTGTCCTTGAGCCAGTTTGCAACCCATCTAGTGACATAGGGGTTTATATTTAAGCTGGTGAGCTTATCTATAATGCCCGAGTGGGGTATTGTATCGAAGGCTTTTGCGAGGTCCAGGTAGGCTGTGTGGACCACCTTCCCCTCGTCAATGGCCTTGGTGACTGTTTCAAAGAAATCGACCAGGTTTAAGAGGCAGGATCTGCCCTTAACAAAGCCGAACTGGGTAGGATCCAGTGTCTGTAGGTCCCCAATATCTTTTTTTATGAGGTCCATGATGATCCTTTCCATAGCTTTGCAGACCAAGCTAGTCAGGCTTATGGGGCGATAGTTTCCAGGATCCGTTGAGGCACCACCTTTGTGGAGAGGGACCACTGTTGCTGTACGCCACTCTTTGGGTACATATCCTGTGGCAAGGCTGCGATTGAACAGTATTTTTATGTTTGGGTTTAGCTCTTCTTGGAGTTCATGTAGGACGCAGCCCGGGACACCATCTGGTCCCATTGATGCTGTGTTTTTTGCTTTGGAGAGGGCGGCTCTTACCTGAGCATCTGAGATGTCAGGGGGGCAGCACTCTGCTGGGATAGATATTTGCCCTTTTGGTGGGGAGGGGGGGGAGAAGTTTGCGCTGAACCTGTCAGCTAGGATGTTGGCAATGTCTGTGGGTTCGGTGTATTTTTTGTCATTTTGGACTAATTCTGAGCATATCTGGGAATTCCCACCCAGGTTCCTAACATAACTAAAGAAAGCCTTGTGATTATCCTTAGTGTCCTGCGGAATTTTTCTCTCGAAGCTTGCCTTAGACGATTTTATGAGTGCCCGTAGTTTTTTGCTAACACTGATCAGAGATGCCTTCCCTTTTTGGGATTTTGCTCTATCATGTAGTAGCTTCCTCCTTCTATTGTATAGTTTGTTTATGGCTGGGATCCACCAGACAGGACATCTGCCTTTGGAGGATTGGGTCTTAGTTTTATTTGGGATTGCATGATCCATGCATTCCTGAAGGTGCTCATAGAATGCGTTTATAAAGGATTCTCCGGTCTGGGCCGTATTTTCCACAGGCCCGGGGGGTTTGAAGGATTCCACCTCGGTTTTGAGGAGTGTGAAATTTGCTTTAGAGTAGTTTTTCACTGTGGTTTTCTGGGCAGGGGGTGGGGTCGGGATGTGAATATCCAGTGAGATTTGTTTATGGTCTGATCTTACAAGTGAGGGATACACTTCTGGTCTGGAGCATAGAGTCCCCATGTTGGTGATGATCAGGTCCAGTATGTTTTCCCCTCTTGTGGGAGTGGTAACAAGTTGTTCCATAGCATTTGAGTTTATAAATTCTAGGAACCTTTGAGCTAGGGTGTTGGAGCTAGAGTAATGCTCCCAGTCTATGTTTGGGTAGTTGAAGTCGCCCAATATAATGGTGTTTGGAGAGACCTTCATATTTTCCACTGTTCTCAGGAATGCAATGAATGCAAAAGTCAGGTCAAATATCCAGCATTTCAGAATATTAATTTTAATTTTCAGAAGGAAAGAAATATAACGAATATGAATGCAGACGACTATTTCAGTTTATCAAAATAATATGAATGTGACTGCAGAGGACTGTTTCAGTTTATCAGTATTCAGATATTGTTGACATTTACCTTCAATGTACATAATAAAGCATTCTTAGCAGAACTACAGTGTGTGCAGACTTTATTCTCAAAAGTACAAAAAGATTTGGCCCATAAAGGAGAGACTGGCACCTGTCTATCACAGTTCTGGGTAATTAACAGATAACATTCATTCCAGTCTCATTCTGGTTTCTTCCAGTTGTTACCAGTTAATTCCAATATCATATAGTCATATTAATTCTTTCAGTGCTGATCCACCATTGATGGGGGTGGAGTTAAAATAAGTCCCAAAACCCCTTAGCAACCATATCAGCAGTCAGACTACATGCATTCTGCAGAACAAAGCGAAGAGCACCAGTATTTATTCAAAACACCATCTCAGGAAAAGCCTCAAAGAACATTAACAGAGCAGCAGTACTTTAGAAAATATGAAAACTTCAGCAGTGATCCTTCAGAACATAAGATCTTAATGAACTTCAGACTCTCCAAAATACCAGTATAAAAGACATTAACCAGTTACCAGCAACATACTTACATACATACAAATATTTCAAGCACAGGCATTAATGCCCTTCTAGCCTGCCAATATGCTAAAACACTTGTTCCCCTAACATGTGTCCAAGCTGTTCTTAAAATATCTAAACTAGTACTTCCTTTGGTAATCTGTTCCATGCATCAGCTGTTCTCTTAGAGATCCAATTAGTACACTTCTCATTTCTATAGAATCTTCCTTTTTAATTTCTCCAAGTCTTTTGGTTTTCTTATACCATGACGGGTATGGACCCCATTCCTAAGATAAAGTACGATTAAAGTTCATGAAATTAGTATTGTTTCAGTCTTTGATGTTAGCCAAAAGTGCTCTTCGCAGCACCTGTAATGTTCCCAGTAATGACTCCTTCTGCAGTTCGTATGGAGTTACATGCATTGGTAACCTATCCAAGTATGATTGCAAATTCTTTTTTATAAGACCTGTTGCCCCTACTACTACTGGAACTGTATGGGTATCCTTCTTCCACAATGCCTTCATTTCTGCTTACAAATCCTGATATTTTATGACTTTGTGTTCTCCATACATAAGACACTTTAGTGAGTCTATATTGAAACACTGAATGCTAAAAACAGTGAATGATGTTTCATTGACACATTTTCAGCAAAAGCTGAAAATGTCGAAACCACAGAACAGCGGTTTCTTTCCTAGGGAAAGAAATCACTGTTCCAACCCCCCCAAAAAAACATTAAACACTTCCAAACACATACACACATACCCTAATCCTAATTATACCCCCCAAAAAAACAGTAAACAACTAAATACACACATGCACATAACACAACCATACATTTAATGAAAAAAAAAACAGTAAACATTTTAAACCATATGCACTTACCTTAACCCGCACCCTAACCCTAAGGTCAGTAACTCTGGCATATTTACATAAACAGTTCCAAACACATACACACTTACCTTAACCCTAATTCTACCCTCTAAAACAAAAGTAAACAGCTGAAAACACATACACATGTAACTCAACCATACATCTAATACAAAATAAAAAACAGTAAACACTTTCATACATATACACTTACCTTAACCCGTACCCTAACCCTAAGGTCAGTAACTGTTGCACAATCATGCTCAGGAGTTATACCAGACAAGGGACCACACTACACTTCAGAACACGGCAAAACAACGAAGCAGTCAAGCGACTTCTTTCCCAGGGAAAGAATTCACTGAACAGCCGCTTCGCTGTTTTGCCTGTTTGCTCTACATGTGTCGACGAAAACGCATTCAACAAAATGCATTTTCGTTGTACTAATAGGAACCCCACTGTAGTCACTTGATGTAGCAATTTCAATAATCAATGCTACTTTTGTCTTCTTTTCGTGGACTACTATATCTGGTTTTCTCGCATCTATTTTCTTATTTGTTGGTATTGGGTGACCTTATGTGATATAAACTTCATCATTTTCTATGATGCTTTGTGGCTCATGTTTTCAATGCTTTTCAGTCACTTCAGTACCATAGTTTGCACAATCCCCAGTGCAATAGTCTTTTGACATTATTATGCCTTTCAATATACAGTCCTGCCAATAATATGTCACAACCAGCAACAAGGTGTGTGACTGTTTCCAATAATGTTTTACAAAACCTACATTTGTCTGTTTCTTCCACATGTTCAATGGACATTGTAAAAAAGTGTGTACGTAGCCCATTATCTTGGGCTGCCAATATGAACCTTTCATCTTTTGGTTTGAATTTGTTCCTCCTTAACCATTCCTGCATTCAGTCCTGATCAACATGAGGTTCTTCCAGGTATTTTCTATACTTGCAACTATAGTTATGCATTTTCCACATTTCTTGCCTTCTCATCTGGTCCTTCACTTTATATTCCTTATTTTGTTTTTTGGCACATTCAATTGCTGCCTGATTTTTATCTACTTCTGTTTTGATTTCCATTACCTCTTGATGCCGATATACTTCTGCTAGACTAAGCAGGGAAGTCATCTTAGATTTATTCTCCTCATATTTCAAAACTTTCACTATGTTTGGGTCTTGTAAGGTAAGCAGATAAGTGTGCAGTCCCATGACTGCAGATCTATACATTTAATCAATTTCAAGAAGGCCCATACCTCCTTCAGAATTGGGAATATATAATATTGATATGCACTGATTTTTATAAGTTATATGATGAGCATGAAGCATCCTTCTCATTTTCCTATCTAAACTATCCAACACCTTTTGGGGCCAGTCAATCACTCCAAAACCATAAGCTAGGACAGGAAGAGTGAATTGGTTTATAGTTTGAATTTTGTTTATAGATGTCAATGCTGTTTTCAGAATGAATTTAAGTCTTCTAAAATATTCCTTATTAAGTCTTATTTGCATTTGTTCATGTTTTATTGTTGATCCTTCATGAATTCTCAAATATTTATATACTTACTCTTACTCAAGTTCTTTTATATCACATTCTTGTCCCAAACTGATGTTTTCTTGGTGCGTCAGCTTTCCTGCTTTAAAGGTTGCTTTTCCACATTTATCAAGACCAAATGGCATTCTTATATTATCTGAAAATGTTTTGACTACTTGCAGTTCTGCTTTCAGTTCCTTATCTGATGAGCTATACAGTTTTAAATCATAGACAAAGAGAAGATGAGAAGTCTTTACTCTTTGTTGTTTTCTAGGAGCCAAATTATAGCCATGGCCTAATCTGTTAAGTAGACAGCTTAATGGGTTAAGGGCAAGACAGAATAGCAATGGTGACAGAGAATCACCCTGGAAAATTCCCCTTTGAATTTTTATCCCTGGAGTAATAATTTGTCCTTTATTATGGCTTAATTGCAAAGCGGTCTGCCACTGTTTCATGGTCACTGTAATGTAATTGATCAGTGTGTATCTTATACATTTTTAAGAACTCTTTTATCCATGAATGTGGGATACTGTCAAATGCTTTTTTGTAGTCAAGCCATGCCATACTTAGATTCTTCCCCTTTTTGCATTCTATACTAAGACTTTATCTAGCACCAAATGATCCTTTGTTCCATATGACTTTCTTTTATTACCCTTTTGTTCTATTGCCATGATTGAATTTTCTTCTAAATGACTATAAACTCTATCAGCGTCAATTCCGGTGTATAGTTTATATGTTGTCAAAAGGCAAGTTATCGGTATATAATTTTTAGGACAACTTGCAGGTTCACTCTTAAATAGGAACATTGTTTTTCCTGTTGTTAGCCAGGTTGGTGTCCGTTCAGGGTGTGCATATAAATTGTTCTTACTCATGGCTAAATCTTTGTGCATAGATGTTGATACTTTTAACCAGAAGTTAGGTACTTCATCTGGACCTGGGGTTTTCCAATTAGACATATGTTTTCTGATGAGTCTCTACTAGTTTTTGATAACAACAAATATTTCCAGAGGTAATTGTCCCTAAATGCCCTATATGCCTGGATAAGACTCCTCTTAGATATATATAAAAAAAACTTTAATTCAGATATTTTAGTCTTTCATAATAACTTAAATTTTTACATCCATGGATGCCTTGGGTATATTTCTGCTGTATTAATTCCAGTTTACTCATGCTTGTTTTCTTATAGGGTTTCTGTATTGTTATTCTATTCTCATGTTTAGGTCTAATGTAACTAATAAACAATGACTTAATTATTTCTGATTTCCTAGACTTTATGGATCTTTTTATACAACCTATAGTTCTATAACTATCATTAACCAATTGGTTGATATGATTAGAAAAACTCAAAGCTGGATCTACCCATATACCCAATTCCTTAAACGAATCTGCAGTTTCAATCAATGTGTGCTATATTAAATATTCACCTTTCAATATATGCATCCCAAATCTCATATACTTAGTATTTGATGTATTTATCAGCATATTATTCTCTTGTGTCCAAATGGTCAATTTAGTCAAGTTATTTTGCAGACATGCATTATCTGTAACACATGTAACTGGTTTACCCAATTTCAAGTCACCTGCATATAGACTGTAGAACACCTCAGATGAAAAAGTTAGGTCTGAAAGATACAATCTAAACAAGTAAGAGCCTAAGACAGAGCCCTGCTGCACATCTTGACTGTAACCAAATATTTCTCCTGTCCTCTTGCTGTATGATACTTGCCATGTCCTATTTGTAAGTCATGCAACTATCCATCTTATCAAGAGTACATCAATAGCTAGTTGTTCCTTTGTGTATGACCCTGTCAAATGCTGAAGTTACATGCATATAAATTACATCACAACACAATTTGTACATTCATTGCTGTTATTATATTGTTATATAACTTCATGTTGCAGGTTGTTATAGATCTATTTTCAATATATACATGCTGATATATGGTTTCAAGTCCCAACCTATCTAATTCTGACAGTAACTTAATCAATATTACCTTCTCCATTATTTTCCACAACATCAAAGTATACTTGAGTCTATATGATTCTGAGTTTGTCCCACTCTCCTTTCCCTTAAAGACAGCTTTAATAAGCGCATGTCTCTAATCTTGCGGAATCTCCCCATATTTATATGACTTAGTAAATAACAGATATAATGGTACTGTAAGTTCTTGCTGTAGTGTTCTCAGATCATTATTACTAATTCTGTCTCCTTCCTGTAATTTGTTTGGATCTAATTTGTGCATTTTTTTTCAATATAATCTAATTTGATTCTAGTATCTGAAGTTACCTTGATGTCAGTAGGATAACTTATTACCCTCTTTGTGGAGCCAAACTGTTTTGCATAAGATTTTGTAAATATATTTATGATCTGTTGTGCCTGAGAATAAACTTTAGAATCTACACACAGTTTATCAATTTGTATATCTTTGCTCTTTCCACATCTTAAGTATATTTAAAAAATGTTTCATATTATGCTCAATATCTTTAACTTTTCTTCAAAGTTTTCTTGATATTGTTTCACACTATACTTAATTTGTTTGTCCTGCTTGTTTATTTCAGTTTTCAAAGTTGTAGTTCAGCCTCTCATCAATTTCTTGCATTTTTTTGCCTCTCACTTTAATTAGGTATCTTGTTCTTATGGTAATATACCCCCTAACGTTGTATGACTAGATCCTAATATTAAACTTTTTTTTTTTGTACTCAATTTCTCTTTCAAAACTTTTCACATTTCATCTGCAGTTTTTCCACTGAACACATCATTCCAGTTAGTTTTACATAGTGACTGTTTTACTTCCATATAATTGGTAATCAATCTTCTGTGCATTGGTTTAGATTTCAGTTTAGCAGAATTATCTAGCAAGAAATTAACCTTTATAACTGACTTGAAGTAACAGTAATTTATTTAGGAACACAAACAATGTCCAGTATGTTCCACTCCCTGTTATTTTATTTATTTATTTAGTTAGTTAGTTATTTATTTTTACAATGTGAAGCAATTGTTGTTCCTGAACATGTGCTATGAATAATTTCCTTACTAATGTTTTTGAATCAATATTATTCCAGTCTGTTTCTGGTAAATGTAAGTCCCCAGCTAGTATTACTCTTCCTTTCTGTGTTTCATGCAAGGAATGTATGAATTCCTCTAGGACATCTGCACTTGACTTTGGTGGTCTATACACTCCAACAACTATTATATGTTCCAGGGGTGTCTTTATTGTCACAGTTACTCAGTCTGTAGTATTGGTGTTATCACTGAACATGTAATAACTGCAGGTCTCATAACTATCTTTAATCCCTATCATAACACCTCCACCTGATTTTTTTGTTAGAATGTTACAGTAAAGACATTTATATGGTGACAGAACTGGCTACCAGTCGTTGTTCTTTAACAATGTTTCACAAACAATAACAACATCAGTCTTATGGAAACATAGCAAATTTTCCAATAAAAAATATTTATTAATGCCTCTAGCATTAACAACCGACAGAGATGCATCAAATGTTGCTATCTGTGAACTGTTAAATTTTCGTCTGTGAACTGTTAAATTTTTGACCTGGCAAAAATCCTCCCTATTGTTTAACAAATATTGCAAAATATCTGCTGCAAAAATTATCTTCCCTGATCTTGGCAAATGCATGCCATCCTGTCTGAACACATGTACCCAAAACTAGGCTTGGATGCTCTGCACATTTTCATTTTTTTAAAAAGGGACATTTTTTTCCATGTAGGTATTTACCCAGAAATGATTTTCCTTTACAGTGACCTGGCTATCCTTTCTACATGTGATTTGTGAAAAAATATCCAAACACCAGTACAAGCTATACTATCTAAGAGGGCATTGCATTCCCTACTAACAGTTAGAGAGTCCTTGCAGATGAGATAATTTGTACTGACATGAATAAAAACAGATAAATCTATACTTACTTACATTAAGGCATTCAAGGGACTGTCTCACATCTTCTAGTTTGCTCCTGGCAAGCATAACACTACTCGATGTTCATTATCTTCTCTACAAATGTAAGTATCGGTTCCTCTAATAATTGAATCTACAATTACAAGACTATATTTTCTAACCAGATCTGAAGATTCTTCAAATTTTAATACAGTAATATCTGTTCTGTCAACTGCTAAAAAGGAATGATCTTCATCACCATTAGTCTTATTAATCCCACTGTTTTCATTGTGTATTAAATTTGCAAGCATACAGTTCTCATCCAGTTGGCCTTGTATATCCACAGCTTGAGCCATGTAGTCAACACGTCTTTCTCTTCTTTTTTCTTACAGTAATGTTTTTCAGTCCTTCCACTTTCAATTTAGATTTCTTTCTTTTCACCTGCCCCTTACCTCTTTTTTCTACTTTCCCTTTTGAAAAAGGATGCCTTTTTTGTAGACTGAAGGTTTTCTGATAGAAAAATGTTATCATTCCCTGTAATATGTGTGTTACTTAACAAAGCAATGTCCTTTTTAGTACATATTCTCTTTTCTTTACAGACATTTATCAGTTTCTTTTTTCATTGTTATTTGTTGTGAACTTCTTCCTTTTTTTTGTTTCCTTCTAAGCACTCTAAATCCTGAAATTGCTGAATACTTGCATCCAGAATTCCAAAGTTGTCAGGGGCATCATCTTATTTTGCAGAGGTTGAATGATCTGTACAGACAATAGACACATCATTTCCTAAATGTGTTCTATTTGCTTTTTGCCCAACATTATTTATCTTACCAGTCCAACCATTAATATATATAGCAATAGTTTTCCAAGCCATGCCAATTGCACAAGTGCAATCATCATCAGTAAGTCTAGATTTACTTCTAATAATGGTAAGCAAATCATCCAACTTTTCACATAAGGAACCCAGATCACCAGTGTTATCAGGTGTTACCTTTAAATATGCATAGCATTTATTACACTGTACAAAATATTTGTGCTTTAGCAAATCATTAATGGCATACTCATTTAAGGAATCCATATTCAGCTTTAAACACGCAAAAAAATATAAAAGAAAAGAATAATCAAAATCAGTAACACCAGGATTCAAAGAGAACTTAAATCAACTTTTGTGAGGAAAAAATCACACAAGCAATATACAACTAAATACTAAAATAAGTACAATAAAGTTGTTGTTCTGACCATAAAAGTTCTAAAAGTCAGACCAAAGCAGAAGTAATTCCTTCACTATCACTATCATTTGCAGTTGCACTTCTTTTTTAACAGTAAGGATCAATAATTCACAAACCAAGAGAGAATTGTTTAGCTAAGCTCTGGATTGTCTATCTGTATTTGTGTGAATTTATAGCTGATTATGTCTCTTGAGCTTACCTGTCTAAAACCTATCCCTCCCTAACAATCAACATGAAAGTTAAAGGTAAAACAACAAGATATAAATCAAAGTAAACCTTCTTGCCTACCAGATACCCCTTCCTTCCTACAAACAGTGAAAAACCATGGTAAAAAATAAAACATAGATTCAAATAAAACTTCTCTTACCAGTTAACTCCACAGTAAAAGACCAAAATAGGATTGTTTACATAAGCTCTAGATTGTCCTCTCTGCAGTCTGTGTGAATTTATAACTGACTAAGCCCCTTGGGGTTGTTAGAGCTTGCCTGTCTAAAACATATCCCTTTCTAACAACTAACAGTGAAACTTAAAAGTAAAACAAAAAATATATAAAAAAGTTAACCTTCTTGTCTACAGCTATCCCTTCCTTCTTACAAACAGAGAAAAATGGTGGTAAAAAATAAAATATAAATTCAAATGGAACTTCTCTTACCAGTCAACTCCACAGTAAATCACAAACCAAGATAGGATTGCTCATACAAGTTCTGGATCCATGGATCATACGTCACCATCTTCAAAGCAGATGATAGACTTTCAAGTTTCCAGTGTGACGTCACACAGCCAAGAAACAAGAAAAAGTTTTAAAAAGCTGCAAGATGCCAGAACACATTCTTGAAGCAACTTCAGTCATAAAGTTACTTGAGGATTAATTTTTGTTGTCAGACATTAAATCTCAGAAAAGTTTAATTACATCAGTAAATGTAAATTGTATACATATGCCAAACATTACTTCTACATTAAAGGCACCAGTAACCAGGTAGTTTAAATATAAAAATTGGGTAAAGCAGTCTCAAAACCTTTGTCCCAGAAATGTTCATTTAAATTTCGAGTTTATTAGTTTAGGATTGTTAAATCTTTCCAGATGCAAAATGGTTAATTATCAGAAGCAGACTACAACAGATTCTCAGATTGAGTCAGCTGCTATCAGCATGGTTTCAGATTTAAATAACACAAGTTCTTGTTTACAGTCTTCAGAGATCAGTGTAAATGCTACAGCACATGTAATTCAAGATACAAGTAATAGTATTGCACATACAGATATAAACAAAGTCAGTGTATATAACATGCAAATTTCTAGACAAGACACGATGGAGACATTTGCAATGTCTCAGGTTCACATTATTTCAAATACAGGTGTTCAGAATGTAATAAATTCTAGTCTACATGTAATTCAAAATACAGAATTAAGTCACAGCATTGCAGAAACAGATGTCAACACAGTCAGTGTTTAACATACAGATTTCCAGGTAAGACATGATGTCTCAAGTTCATGTTATTTCAAATATAGATGTTCAGGATGCGATAAATTCTAGTTTATTGTTTTCTGAAGCCAGTGCAAATATTTCACTGATAAGATGGATCAGATTGCATATTTTGATCAGATTAATAAAGTAAACACCAGCATAACTGTAGACTTTAGGGCAAAGTAAAGAAGAAATGCATACCTTAGCTCAAGTCAATGATACTACTAGTGTTTCAGGGTAAAATAACGAAGAAATGTATAGCATAGCGCAAGTCAGTGTTGTTGCTAGCTCAATAAAAAAGGATTTTCAGCCTATCTATAAAGGGTGTGGCAGTCCAGCACCAAATCATATTATCTGTCATTGCTTAAGGTTGAAAGAAATGAAAATATTTCATTGTTTACAGAAAAGAAATTATGCAATAATGTACTGATTAATACAGACACATCAATTGCAGTTACAAATAGACCTCTACTAAAAGACACAAGTGCAGTTTTGTCAAGATTTAAAGGGTCAAAGATTACAGCAGTTAACAGTTCTAAGTTTAACAGGTCCATACTAGGTATGGACATGTCATCAGAGTTACATTTTGTTTTAGACTTCAGTAACAAGATTTTATGGAAAAATAAAAATGCTACAGAATGTACAGTAGTGCACACAAATAACACTTCTAAAAACTTGTACGCAGTAGATTGTGCAAATGTATAGAATTTGAATAAAGACTGCGGTGGTGGTGCTGCGGTACCGTTGTCGCCTCACAGTTAGACGCTGCCCATTCGATTCTCAGTTAGAGCATCTTCTGTGTGTCGACATGCGTGAATGGGCGTTCCTTCATTGAAGGTTGTGCGTTAGGCCCGGCAAGCCAGCACATAAAAATCTACTGCCAATCATTAGTGGACCAGAGTTCCGCTGTGGTGACCCCTAACTGGGAAAAGCCGAAAGACACAAGTTATGACAGGAACATGCAGATTTATGGGTTAAAGAAAAAATAAATTACCATATTTTCATAAATACTATCTTTTTTCTCAGAAAGACATACTGAGTGTGACCAGTAAGAAAAAAAATGTAGCAGTATGCATTTACCATTCTAGAAGCAGACATTAACACCTTTGAATTATGGTAGTAAAGTGTTACAATCCATAAATAATATAATTATATAGACAGAGACAAAAAAGCATTTACACATATTAAATTATGTTTTGCTAGTTTACAGAATGTAAAATTTAAAGTGAATGCTACATTTTGGAAGTGACGGTATAGTCAAAAGTTCAGATCCCATGCAAGAAAACAGTGCATTATAAACATTATGTGTTATCAAAGCCATGGGTTTAGCTCTCATGTTATATAAATGGCAGACAAGTAAAGTTCAAGAATTAGATCATTTCAACTCTAGTAATAAATGTGTATGCTATATGAAGAAACCTCACATACTTTTATTGTTTGCCTGAGGTGCATAAACATTTATGTTCTCCACCTGACAGGCCCATTGTATCGGAAAGCAACTATTTTTTTAAATAATACAGACCTTTTGTTGCATAAATACTTACTACTCTCTGTGAAAAATCTGGATTTTATATACCTGATAGTGTTGATTTTTTTGGAAAAAATTCAATCTGAAAATTGGTCAGAAGGAACATTTTGGATAGTGATGGATGTGCATAGCCTCTATATAAATATTCAACATAAATGGGGTATGGAGGCTTTAAAATATTTTTAGGGGATAATCCCTTAGTAAATGTTCTTATTGAGATTGTGTGGTTGTGTAAAGAAACAATTTTTTTCAGTTTAATGGAAGGATTTATCATCAGTTGAAAGGCACAACCATGGGGGCACTATTTGCCCCCATGTATGCAAATTTATTTATGTTTTTTTTAAATGAAATTTCTTTATAATTTAGGGTTTTATAAAAATCATGTTTTAAAATATTTTAGATTTACTGATGATTTAATTTTTTTATGCAATGGTGGGGAATCTTTAGTTAATGATTTCTTACTGGAGTTAGAACAAAATGTGTTTGGTTTGCAATTTGATGGTGTGCAGTGGGGGAGTAAAGTAGTTTTTTTTTTTTTTTAATTTAGAATTAGAAGGTGTGGTGGATGGTGGTATAAAGACTTGGGTACATAGAAAATTTGAGAGTGGCAATCATATTTTAAATGGATTGAGTTGTCATTCACCACACCTGATTAAATATTTACCCTATAGTGAGTTACTTCATATACAAAGATTTTGTAATAATGAAAAGGTTCTTGAAGATGAATTTTTAAAAACTTATGTACAGTTTAAGCAAAGGGGTTATAAGATTCAAGATATCCAGGATGCACTTAGTAAATTGTTAGATGGCCAACCATCTCAAACTAATTTTTAATATTATGAAATATTATTGGGATTTTTTTATTAAAAGATAAACATTTAGTTCATTTTTTACCTAGTAAAGTGTTATTTTCTTATAAGCAGGGATGGAATATCAATGATATGTTAGTCCATAGTTATTATACTACAGTTATGAAAATTAGAATGGGGATTAGAAGGATAGGTACTATTTCTTGCACAAATTGTTCAGTATGTCAACATACAGTTATTTTTTGTTTGGGAAAATTAATGGTAATGTCTATACTCCTAGGGAATTTTATAACTGTGGCACAGAGGGTGTTTATTGATATGGGTTTGAAACAGAAGTCACTTTTTAAAGTGAGTTTATTTATTTTGAAATATGGGACACTTACTGCCAGTGGTCTTAACTTAGAATGCAATTGGTGAATGTTTTTATAAGGTGGGGGTTGGTGTATTTAAGTTAATTGTTTAATTTAATGAGAGTTTTGATGTTTTGCTTCTAATGTGAGCATGTATTTAATTATTTGATCTCAGTTTGTTCTTTAACTCTTGAAAGGCCTTTTGGCTGAGGAGCTGGAGAGGGTTTAAGTGTTTTGGTGTTTCTGAATAAAATTTGGATCTTTTATACTGGCCTTGTTGTTTTTTTAGTTTTCCAGTTTTTAGTTTCCTGTTGCTGGAAATTAAATTATATTGTGCTCGTTTACAGAATGTAAAATTTAAAGTCAATGTTACATTTTGGAAGTGATAGTACAGTCAAAAGTTCAGATTCCATGCAGGAGAACAGTGGTTCATAAATATTATGTATTATTAAAACCACAGGTCCAGCTCTCGTGTTATATAAAGGACAGAGAAGCAAAGTTCCAGAATCAGATCAGTTCAACTCTTGTAATAAATGTGTATATGTAAACTGTACAAGACTGTATACATTTCATGCAGAAACTGCAGTTTACAAAGCACACCAAAGGCATGGACTTGCGTAACTGGGTTATCAGATTACAGGCCAGCTCAGCGAACTGAATTAAAGACACTACTGTATGCCATAAAACAGTATGGTAAACATCAGTTTAATCTTATTAGTTACAGTTTTATGCAGTAACAGTTCTTACTATTTATTTACTGAATTAAATGATGTCAGCTAAAGGAATGGCTATGTTAAGACAGTGGGTGGAGACTTGGACACTGAAATTACAACCTGAGGGTTACAGAGTAAATGTAGAAAGTTTAACAGTTAAGATTCATTTTTAGAGATGGGGCAAAAATGCAAAAAATGTTAAAATATTAATACAGTGTCAGATTACTACTTTAGTTTCATTTGAGATTATGACATGAAAAAACAATGTCACTGAGGTTTTTGTTTGATTTAATAATGAAGTTATACCCCAGGATTCAATAAAATTGGGTAGGCTCTGTGTAGAGCCTACATGGAATGTATCCATGTAAACAGCCATGATTTACCCTCTGCAGCACACCATGCATATTAATCATGGCTTGCTGCCAAGGTACATCATAGTAAAATAGATATTGAATCTGTGTAGGCAGTAGTGCAGACACTATTTATTTATTTTATTTTGAAATGCCATTTTCACAGTGCAGTGTGGAGCACAGCAGCACTGAGCTGCGCTTACATCTATACAGAGTACTCCTGCTAGACATCTAAAAATAGAAACCAGATGTAATTAATTATATCTGTTTTGTTTTATGTTTTTAATTGTCTGTTTGTGCAGCACAAAGCACAGCAATGCCGAGCTACACTTATAGATACACAGCTGCTACCTGCCAGACATCTAAAAATAGAAAGCAGATGTAATTAATTATTTATTTCTGGTTATGTTTAAACCCATTTGAGCAGCATGTGCTGCAGTGCAGTGCAGTGCAGTGCTGAGCTACGCTTACACATACACAGCTGACACCTGCCAGACATTTAAAAATAGAAACCGTATGTAATTAATTATTTAGTTTTGGTTATGTTTAAGCCTGTTTGTGCAGCACTGTATGGTGCTTAGCAATGCTAACAGGTAGCTTAGTAGTATATGTGAAGGTATACTAGCCTTCATAATATCCAAGTAGCTAAATAGTTAGAGTGATGGTTTAAAGCTTTGTAGGTGCTGGGTTCAAGTTCTCAACAGTAATACCTTTAATTTAATATAGATTTTTGTTATATTAGGAAAAGCTGCACGGTGCTAAGCACTGCTTAAACATGGTTAATGGTTACATGGTTGTGTGAGTTTCCATGATATGCAGCTCCACTAAGCTGGTCTGCGTGATGCTAAGCAACTCAGTGCTTTTTTGAATGTTGCAGTATGACATGTTAGGGTGGGAAAACAGCCTATATTAAGGCCAATGGGTTGGAATTCTGCACCATTTGTTGGAGTCTTACCGTTGGTAGATATGACAGGTGGTGTTGGTGAGGGTACATGCTTTGGGGTGCAGAGGTGAGGTATGCAGGAGTCCGGAGTGTTTGTTGGGTTCCTGGTCAAGAATTACGAGCCCCAGCTGCTGCAGGATGGTTACCAGGACTCAGAATGTAAAGCTGAGGCCTGGGATTGGATGGTCAGGGATCTTAACAATGCTACTGGTATCCCCCGCACTGGTGAGCAGTGTTGTCACCACTATGATGACCTGAAGTGAAGGAAGAGGAGAACCTTGGACACCTGGGTCCAAGAGGCTAGGGCTGGCAAACCTCACATATATGTAAGTATATTTGGCATTACTTTAGAAATGTTCAAGCTGAATCTGTGCAAAACTGGTATGCATAATGGTGTGCTTCTCTTCCAACAGCATCAGCTGAATGGGCTTGCAACCACCAATCTCATGCCAGGTGCCTGGCTGAGATGCACTGTGAGTGTAGTAAGTATGGACTTTTTATGATAACTGTAGTACAATAAACAATGAACAATAAAAATGTAGTGCAGTAAACAATAAACAATACCAATAACAATAAGCAATAAGTTATAAAGCAGGATTGTGGTTTGATAATTAATGTGTGCAAATGACTTTTGTAGTGCTGTATTCAGTGCATGTGTGTTCTACTTTCACTGCAGTCAATTGTAACACTGAAATAAATCACAGAATTCAAAAGTACTTGTTTAATAAATGTATTGCACAATCCACATTACAGTTCAAAGCTGTATTCAGGCCACTTTCAGTCAAATAATGCTCTGTATCCCTGACACTCCAGGAACAAAGTATATGGGTAAGGTAGCCCACTTTACGGGCAGTTATCATGAGTATACTTCACAGTTTCTAACCAGCAATACCAATAACGTGTAAAGCAGGATTGTGGTTTCATAACTAGTGTGTCAAAATACTTGCAGTAGGGCTGTATTAATTGCATGTCTATTCTAATGTTACTGCAGTCAACTGTAAACTGCAATAAGTGTAGAATGCAAAAGTAATTGCCTAAGAAATGTATTGCACAAACCACAGTACAGTTCAAGGCTGTCTGCAGGCCAATTTCATTCACATAATGCTCTCTTTTCCTCCCACTACAGGAACACAGTATATGGGTGAGGTAACCCACTTTATGGGCAGATATTGTGTGTATACTTCACGGATTCTAAGCAGCAATAACAATAAAGTGTAAAGCAGGATAGTGGTTTCATAGTGTATATGAATAATGAGATAATGTGTCAAAATACTTGCAGTAGGGCTGTATTAATTGCATGTTTGTTCTAATGCTGCTGCAGTCAACTGTAAACCTGCAATAAGTGTGGAATGTAAAAGTAATTGCCTAGGAAGTGTATTGCACAACCCACAGTACGGTTCAAGGCTGTATGCAGGCCAGTTTCATTCACATAATGTTCTCTTTTCCTCCCACTACAGGAACAAAATATATGGGTGAGGTAGCCCACTTTATGGGCAGATATAATATGTATACTTCACAGATTCTAAGTAGCAATAAAAATAAAAAGTGTAAAGCAAGATTGTGATTTCATAACTAATGTATCAAAATACTCACAGTAGGGCTGTATTAATTGCATGTCTGTTCTAATATCACTGCAGTCAATTGTTACATTATATGCACATGTCCCCTGCAGTCACAGCTTTTGGGTTCTACTCCCATGCCTGCCAACTAAGACATGATGGCTGTCTAGTCTACTTAGTGTACACAAACATACCTCTCAGCTGTCACAATTTTCCGTAATGTAATTACTACTGCCCAATCTGTCTGGCCCATGATTAGCAGATAAATGATTACCTGGAATGCAATGTATTTTCAAATCTGTTCACAGATCACCTTGGTAGTCATGTATATGCACATTATGTGAAACAGTTCCATGTAGTTGTATACCAGCATTTGTTAGTGCTTGGCCCATACTGTCCTATGCCAACAGCTTGAGAGGTATGTACATGCTACATCATTTATAGAAGAATTGTAGTCACTGTACTCACAACTGACACTGCCCACCTGTAAAAGTATGTTTTAGCAATCTTTATATGAATATCATCCGCGATGGCACTGAAGGTATGTTTTTCTCTCTCTCCCCAATCCTTATCTTCTTTTAATTTATTATTGTTATTTATTATTATGATTTAATATTAATATATTCTGTCAAACTAACTGTTTTGTTGGCCTTATGGGTTATTTCATTCTGGCTTGCTGTTAACATACTTACAGTTATGTTATTTACTGTTGTGTTCCACATAATATACCTTAATATGTATTTGGATTAATCAATATTATCTTCCATTATGTTAATACTAACACTGGTTTGATTATTAGTAACCTTAACTTATTCTTATAACTAATTTACTACAGCACATCAGAGTAGGCCTGTTCCAGGTGATCAACCTACCTTGCTTCCTCTGGCTGTGGCATCAGGGACCAGCACATCTGGCACCCAGCCTGGTGGTGCCCCCTCTACTGCCCCTGCACTAGCTGTGGGGTCAGGTAGTTCCACTCCTCAGGCTGGGGCAGGGCCTCACTCTGGGAGTGGCGATGGAGGGGGAGCTCTCACTCGTGATGAACTGCCAGGTTTAGTGGGTAGGATCCTGTACTGTGGGTTTGAACAAAGCCTGCACCAGATGAAGAACATGCTGGTCACCCTGGTGGGGCAGGCTAGCCCTGGAGCTCATCCTTCACCACAGCCACACCAGGGCACTGACGGAGCAGTGCCAACAGTCCCATGGGTGAGGCTTGAGTCATGCTGCTATGCTGTGGAAGCACATGAGACTGCAATCCTACAACACCCTCCCCATCCAAGGTGTTCACCCCCTCTTGTGTCACACACCACTGCTGTCTGCTGTCTTGTTTGTCTGCAAAAGCTTCCTCACCTACCCAACTTATCTCCCCCACATGTACCTATGTCGTTTCCCCAACATTCCACTCTCACCTTAAAAAAAAATGGGCACCTCTCCCAAAAAACATATTGTCCCATACATAGCTCTCCATTTCGCAAACATATTCAATGGACACATGTAATTTGATCCAATTGGCTTGGCAAGACAGTTATCTTGTCCTCACCCCTCTCTCTGGTGGTGAGAGTCCAAATAATTCTACAAGTTCTGTCAAAGTGCACAGCTGTTGCTGTACAAGAAATGGATAGCTACGGTTCTTTCCTACATCCTTCCTGCACATTCCTACCTGCCTTTCACTATGTTTTTCCCCCTGTTTGGACCGCATTTCACCACTTTCCTATCTCGCATTTTTCTTTTCTTTAAAAATGTTTGTGTGATGCTGTGCAACACAGTGAGTCACTCAGCATTGCTAAGCTCAGCTAAATGGAGTTATATTGATAAATGTGTTTTAAATGATAATAAACACATACAAAATAAACCACCTGTCCCTTAGTTCAAACCCAAGACCATCACACCAGCAGACCATTGCATTAACATGCTATGCCATGCAGCTGTCACTTAAAACAGATGGCTGAAGCAAAATATAGTAACTGCAAGTTGCAGTCATTAAGCTTGTTTAAGCAGAGCTGCACATTGTGCCGAGTCGTACAAACTTGCTTAAAGAGTAATGGAAAAAATGGGAGTGCAACTCGGAGTCTGGTGCAAGAGTACACAAGTAGAAAGCCAGACACAGAATAATGGATGTAAGTGAGGTCTATAATAGCAGATAAACGTGCATGTTTATCAGCAACATTTAGAAATACACCTGTTAAAATATTGCTGACAACATACATGTTCAGCTGGGACTCTGATGGACAAATACATCCATATAAAGCCATGCACATATTGATGGATGTAAAAAAGTATGTCACAGCCTATATGTGTGCACTTATATCTTGACAAATACACCTGCTGTAGCAATTACTATGAGGCTCACTCTATTAAATGCTTTACAAACAATAACTTTTGCCACACACAGTCCTGGGTTCAAATCCAGTGGTGTATAGCATTTAAATTACATTATTGTGAAGCCATCAATTAATGACTGAGTCATGTACTCTTTATCCACACAATGCATTCCAAATAAAATGTCTGCTTTTCACTAATGGAAGTCACAGGTCTGCAGATAGGAACACACTTCACATATCCCTATAGCAATACTATAAGTGCATAACGTGTCATGTCATGCATTTGTATGCATTCATAGAGGATTTTAACTTAGGTAATGCAAATGAGGCCAACTAATATCAGAGGGCAGCACATCATCCTTCAAAATCCCATTACATATTAGCACAGCTGCACAACTAACATAAACATATGAAGTCCGTGCTAGTAACAAGGACTGCCAGCATACACATTCCAAATGAGTACCAAACTGTAGCACATGGCCTGACAGTTGCCCAAATGGTTGACTTAATGTTATATTTACCCCCTATGCTGCTCAAGGACTCAACAAACATGTTGCCCAGTACTCTGTTAGTGATACCATTGCCTAACATACTTATCTTAAACACATGCCTTAACTCATTCCCTCCAGTAGAGCTCTTTTGAGTTTGTACCTTTAACTCCTAGTGGGCGTGGCTTCAGCATTTAAAAATTAAGTTATCACCTTACATTTTTAACAAATACCCATTGACAGAGGTCATATATCAATACAATTGTGTTTGCTATCATGTATGCTTCAAGATAAAATTTTCCGATACCTTCTATGTAACGTGGTTTTGGAATTATTAATGCAAATATGAACAGGCAATATTTGACGCCTAGAGGAGCAGTAGGGTGTAACTGCAGAAATGCCTGGAGACGTCACTCAGCTGTAATTGGTGTGGAATGGGTACCCTCACTCTGGCTCTGTCTCTACAACACTGACACAGCTCACACAGTTGCCCTTACAGCTTGTTGTCCCCCAAAGTGTTCACACTCTGCCTATGCCTATTACATGCAGCAGCAACTGCAGCCTGTAGCACACACATCTGTATGTAAAAGTAGCTGCCACAGACCAACCCTCTGCAATGACATAGTCTCTTGACCCCAGTGATGACCACCACAGCATATCTGAAAGGGCTTCTAATTTACATGACGGCCTAATATATTGTTAAGTGATTAAATGCCATTGGCTGATGATACTGCAAATCAGCTGTGTTGGTTGCAATTAGCATTTCTGAACCACAGATTGGTTAAGAGACAATCAACTGGTAATTAGAACCATGTTAAAAAGGCAATCAGCTGGCTTTGGGGAACAGTCTGTATGAGACTTTCTTCACACAATAAATGTGTTGCCAAAAACTTTATATATCTGCACATATCAACAGAGGAGTATTGTACTCCATCAGGTATGTAACCTTATTGTTTACAGCATAATGCCTATGTGTGAATATACTTAGGGGGAATGGGGTTACAGCATTAAGCCTTTCTTAGAACTGTAATGATGACATGTAATTGATCTCCAGATTTGTTAAACTTACAGAGGATGTACAATGCATCAAGCGTGGAATGTTTTTTGTCAACGTGGCATGCTGGTCTTGTGGGAATGTCCCTTTATAGTGGTTGTAATAGCACACTGCTATGTGTTTGGCACTGTTTTTTCACATATTATCAGGGGGGTTGCCCCTAGGGGACACAATGAAATCCTGTGTTGGGTGTGTGATCATACAGCAGTATCTGTCAAGGCACAAATGGGAATAGCTGACTATTGCTAGTATTTTAGTTCAATCCACATGCTTAGTATGTGTGCACACTGTGGAATATGACATGTGTGATCAAGCAGTCAATACTGCCAGCCATTCTGTTCTTGCTGTATCTCTACATAGTATACTCCCATGTATGTGATCCTGACATGTGTTCCTATTTTGCTGTCTTTCTGGAGAAATGCCAGATGCCATGCCCTTATATGTGGGCTGAGAATGATATAATCTTGGAAGGCTTCCATCAACACCATGAAATCCCACTGTCCAGGGGGAGGCAAAACAGGGAACAGTGGGCAACACTGTGGGCTGACCCTGTCTGCGATGTTAATGCCATAGGGCACCAGGGAAGGACATATGAGCAGGTTCAACACCGTGTAACCAACATGATAAATGCTGCATGCAGAAGAGCAGCAGATGTGGCCAGGGAAATTGGTGTCACCAGTGGAGGGCTTGTAAAGGAACAACCACTCTCAGCCACTGAGGAATTCCTGGTGAACCTAGGAACGCACAACATTTCCCAGGCATCCATCACACCATATATCACGGATGTGGGTGCCACATTTTCTATGCCAGAAGAGCATACAGATAGGGTTCGTTTGATCAGCATTGGAATACTGCAACACTCAGTGTGTCAGGATGTACGCACTTTTACTTGGGTTTCAGGGGTTGTTTTAGGGGGGGAGTTTAATTGCAGTTTGAAGTCATGCCCAAAATTTGACCACCATAACAATTAACAAAGTAGCTACATAAATGTGAGATATATGGACATTATTCTGTTATAGGTTCATAGGTGTTTACTAGGCTAATGACCACAAGGGCCTTTCTAAGCCTAGCTATGCATCCCAAATCTCTGAGAACTTCTGATACCCTTGATAAGTGTACTCGGGCTTGAGAGATGAAAAATGTACAAGCTAGGGGCTAGGAGACGAACCATTTACAAATTGCCTGTGTCCATTGGAGACATAGGTGCCAAACCAGGGATGAATTCCCTGTTCCTCATCCAATTCTCCAAGTTGCACTTGAATTGGGTTAGGGAGGAATTCTGCTTTACATGCATGGGGAGCCTGCTCCAGAGACATGATAATCTCTGGGATACATACCTGGCTGTCCAGCAGGTTCAATGTATAGCACAGGCAAGGTTGAAGTCCTTCGAATGGGTAATTCTAGTGCTGTTTGTTTTGCAAATACAGAGGAGGTCCATCAGAGTGGGGTCTGTCAATGTCCTGTATGTCAGGCATAGATCTCCTCTCAGAAGCCTGTAGGAGCCAGAATACAGGGATAGAGCCTTGATGCAGTCTGCATAAGCCATTTTACTTAAGCCCTGTATTCCGTTAGTGAGGAACTTCTTTCGATGTTCCAGTTGTTGGATATGCCTAGTTAGGTACATACCAAAGGGGGTACTGTACTCAATGATAGGTCTGATGCATGCTGAATACAGTGGAACAATGACTTCCTTGGACTTAGATGCCATACCTTTGTTCATAAGTTGCACAACATAGAATGAATTCCTCCGTACTATAGACATGTGATGGTCAAAGGCTACATTACTATCATTGTGTGTGTCTAGATCCCTGACTACTGGGTCAACTCTAAGGGGTGAGTTGTCAATATGGTAGTTACCAGGGGTGGATGACTTCCCGAAGGATACTAGTATGCATTTCCTGGCGTGTAGCTTTAGTCCATGACTGCGACACCAGTTGTTTGTCTGTGTCTCCCCGTACTGGAGAATATTTGTGTCAGCGTGGGATTCAATGACAGCTCCTAATTTGCAATCATCTGCAAACTTAGTCATCCAGAGACCACTGCCATTAGCCTTGACTTCAGAGAAGTAAGTGCCAAAAAGGAGTAGTCAAAAGACTGATCACTGATGAACTCCACTTGTGACTGGCCTCCTTGTAGAGGTGGACTCCCCAAGTTGAACTTCCTGGGTCCTGTTCATGAGCCAGTTGAATATCCACCAGGTGATATACAAGTTTATATCTAACCTACTGAGTTTGCCAGCAATGCCAAAGTGGGGTATTGTGTCAAATGCCTTGGCCAGGTCAAGGTAGACAGTGTGAACCATTTTGCCCTCATCCATTGCTTTGGTGACCTTCTCAAAGAAGTCCACCAGGTTGACTAGGCATGATTTGTCCTTGACGAAACCAAACGGTTGGGTCCCGTGTCTGCAAGTTTATTATATCACTAGTGATCATTTCCGTGATAATTCTTTCCATGGCTTTACATATAAGAGTAGAGAGACATATGGGTCTGTAGTTTCCAGGGTCTGTAAATGGCCTACCTTTGTGCAGAGGGATGACTGTTGCTGTTCTCCACTCATGTAGCATGCAGTCTGTATGGAGGTTATAGTTAAAATAGCAATTCCAGAGGCCCTGATAGGTGATGTGTCATGCTATTTGAAAGGCATCCTGGAATATTGTCTGGGCCCATTGATCCAGTGTTTTTGGCCTTCAAGAGAACACTAAGGACCTGTTCCCTAGGCATAGCACAGGAAGGTATACTTGATGGTATTTCTTGATGGAAGGTTGAGGGAGAGATCGGGGTACAGTTGGAGATAAATGTATTGGCCAGTAGGTTTTGCCATATCTTCTGGCTTAGTATAGGTGGGTCCATTTATAATGAGCTCTGCACACAATTGTGTATTGCCTGTGAGGTTGCAGACATAGCTAAAGAATGCCTTGTGGTGGCTCTTGGCCTGGTAGGTCTAATTTACTTCAAATTTAATTTGGCTTTGGTGGACTTTATTTGTCCTCTGAGATGTTTGCTTGGGTTGATGAGAGAGCTTTTTTATTCATCTGGGTGCTGCACCTCCTAATTATTGCCATGATTTCCTTCCTTCTATTATACAATCTATTGATTTTGAGATTCCACCAGGGTGGCTTGATTTTTGAGTTAGTTCTGTACTTCTTCCTGGTAGTACAGATGCATCTATGCAGCTATTAACATGCTTGTACGGGGTTTATGTGAACAGTTCTGTATAGGCATCAGTGTTCTCATAGTATCCGAGGGCTTGAAATTTTGCCAGGTTACCACTTAATATCAGAAGACGGTGGTGGTGCTGCGGTAGCATTGTCGCCTCACAGTAAGTCTGGTTCAATTCTCAGCTAGAGCGTCTTCTGCGTGGAGACATGCGTGAATGGGCGTACCTTAGTTGAAGGTTGTGCGTTAGGCCTGGCAAGCCGGTACGTAAAAATCAACTGCCAATCATTAGCAGACTGGAGTTCTACTGTGGCGACCCCTAACCGGGAAAAGCCGAAAGACACAAACAAAGCCTTACAGTAGTTCCTGAATATTCCAGGTGTAGCTGGGGGTCCAGGTTTTATTTTTACTTCAAACAAGGCTAATTTGTGGTCTGGTCTTACCAGGGAAGACATTACAGTAGGAGCTGTTCAGCACTGTCCCATATTAGTGAGGACCAGATCCAGAATGGCTGCACCCCTGGTTGGTGTATTGGATATCTGGTTCAGGGAGTTTGTGTTTACAAAATCCAGCAATCTCTCTGTAAATTTGGTGTCATATAGGATTTCCAGTTAATAGTGGGATAAGTAAAGTCAACCATGAATATGGTATTGGGTTCGATGGTTAGTGTTTTGACTATATTTAAATACATGGTATGAGTTTCCTGGGTCATAGATGGGGATCTGCTGGTGAGGGAGTGATATTGGAGTTTGCCTGTAGTGATTTGAACATGCAAGTGCATTGTCCTGCTTGACCAGCCTTGAGGTATATTTATTTATTTATATAGTACAACATGAGCAGGTGATTACATCACCTCTCCCTCGACCTTTCACAGGTCTGTCAGGGATCATACAAGGCTTGGGTCCTGCTCCTGGTAAGCACAACACTTTTTGTTATAGATGTAGATTTACTGCACTGTATTCCCTTAATTGTCATCCCAGGCCTGCTGCTTGGATTGCTGTACTGCCGGCATGATTGCCAACTGTACAAATATTTTCTGACTGTACACACTGTACAGTCATACCTATGCCTTGTAGGTGTGAGGACACTGATATATGTGACAGTTTTGTCAGGACATTACAGATTGCCATATGTGTCAACTGTGCAGAGTTTTCATAAATGTCAACAGTGTACCTCAGTGTTGCTGATGAGACTGCTGTGTAAAAAGCTTTTATTTACAAGTAACTACAGATGTTTGTGGGAGAAGTAATGTCCTCATGTCCTACTACATGAGGTTGGGGGTTTATCAGGTCTGTAATAGTGACAGCAGTTTATAAAGCTTTTCATATATTGTAGCATAGTAATGCAGAGGATAATAGTGCAGGCATTCATGTACTGCTTTCCCCTTTCTTATCACAGGTGACTGGGAGGTTGGTCTATGTCCTCTACACAACCTGATACCAGTGTCTCTACAGAATCTGAAGATGATGGTGGCCAATGTGAGGCACCAGTGGGGTTTCAGAGGCTGAATCTGACCCAGAGGGTTACAGGTCTCTTCTACCCTCATCATCACTGCACACAGTCAGTATGCCTACACCTACCCAGTCCCCAGAGGCCACAGATACTGGACAGTCAGAGTGTGGAGACATTGAACAGAAAAGTGTGGCAGCTATCATTCCAGTGAGTGTAGATACTTGCCATAGCCAGAGAGGTGGAGAGGTTCCACACAGTTGGATTGATAGGGGTGCTCCTTGGAGGCCTGCTGTCTTTCCACCACCTGTTGCAGGTGTATGTTTTGGGCCATCATAGAGCCACAGGCTATTCCAAAAGGAATTCCAGATGAATTCTCAGGTTATGGATGCAACACAATCTGACATCTGTGATTGCCTCCTCAGTTTTGCTGATACCCCAGAATGGTTGATTGACACAGTAGAAGGACATTGGCCCCAGACAGATTGCACAGTGTCTGTCTTGGAACACACAGTCTCTGTAATGGAGCATCTGGTTGGAGTTAAGCATTGGCCTCATGGATGTAGGTCAGCATCTACATCTGCTGAGAGCCCATGTGGCCATGCACAATCACACTCCTATAGTGGCAGTACATCAAGCACACCAGAGGGGAGTGTGCTGTCCACACCAAGACTTGGCAGGCTATGGGCTCGTGGTCCTGGGCATTCCAATAAAAGACACTGTCCCAGCAGACAGCAGTCACCATCAGGTACTAGCATCACTTATGACCTTGAGCATGGAGGTGCCAATGCAACTGCTGGCAGTTTCAGTTCCCATGTTCAGGGACAGAGATGGTGAACTGTCAGCTCTACCAGGCATGGTTCAAATCTGTCCAACATACACACGTGGGCTAGCACTGAGCTTGACTGTAGTTATAGTAGTTGTGTAATCCAGTGTTGCTTTGCCATGCTACATGTACTGGTCACTGATAGATGCTGTATGCTGACATTTGTAATGAGTAAATCACATTATTTTGTATACCTAATGCTGTATTTAATTGTAATGGCTGTATACAAACACAATGAAAGGTGTGTCATTGACCTGTTTATGCTTCAGTTTCAGGAGTCTGTAAGAGACATCTATGGATTCACATTGGCAATAAACCCATAGAAATCACAGCACAGGATGGAATGTCAGCACAGAAGACATATCTTCAGCAAGGTACAGCACTATAGGTGCATGGCTCCATAGGTTCATATGTGTATAACAGGCTAATATGGAAATGGCATCATTCAGCCTACCCATGCATCCCTAATCTATGAAAAGGTCTGATACCCTTAATAGGTGTCACCAGGGTATTGGGATCTAGCACATCTACAAGCTGTGGTGATGAAGATGACCTATGCACAAATTACCTGAGTACATTACAGATATGTCTCCTACGCCTGTTATTATTGTCATATTCTGCATCCCATTGTATAACTTGCACATGATGTGCATTACAGCAGACGTGTGCTTTACATGCATGGGGAGCCTGTTACATATAGGGTGCAGTGTATGTGTTATATACCTATCTCTCCATTATGTACTTTTTATACCACAGAGACATTGTAGGTGTGTAGAACAGGTAATACATGTGTTAGCCCTGTCTTGTATAAGCAGGAGATACACAGTGGGATCTGACACCTCCCTGTATGGCAGCCATAGACACCCCCCTCTAAAGCATGTAGGAGACAGACTACATGTGTACAGTCTTGACACAGACTGCATAGGACATGTTATCTGCAATATGTATTGGTTTTGCATGGAACCTGTGTGGCTGCTACACTTGTAAGATATACCTGTGTAGTGACATAGCAAATGTGCTATTGCTCTCAATGATAGGTGTGATGAGTGTCAAATACAGTATAATAATGACAGTCTGGGATTTACATGCCATACCTTTCTGTATAGGTTGTACAAAATTGAATGGATCCCCACATCTTACTGACTAGCGATAGTCAAAGGCTACATTACTCTCTATGTCCAAATGTCCATGACTACTGGCTCAATTGTGTGTGGTGTGCAGACACTACTATAATTTCCAGGTGTGGATGACTTCCAAAAGGATAGTATTGTGCAGTCATTGGCATTTAGCATGTCTGTGACTCGGACAACAACTGAATGTGTGTCTCAGACCATCCTGAATGACTGTTGGTTCTGTTTGGGATTCGGTGACAGCTCCTAATATGCAATTACCTGCTAATGTAGTCAGTCAGAGGTCACTGGCAGTGGCTGTGACTGCAGAGAAGGGAATGGCTAGAAGGATACTGCATTCATGATGTCTGAGAGAAGTTCACTGGTGACTAGCATCATTGCAGCATACGTCTACCTAATCCTAGCTTCCCAGATTATGACTATCAGACACTTGGGTATCCACCAGCTGACATACCACTCTGCAAATAACCTACAGAGTGTTTAGCAAGGCCTGCTGGCCTAATATTGTCAAACACCTTCTCATCCATTTCAGAGTTTAAAACCCAATGAGGTCCACTGGTTAGGTTAGATAGGCATGATCTGCTCTTGAACAAAGCAAACTGTGCATGGTCCAGTGTCAGTAGGTGTACAACATTGCTACTGATTATATCCATACTAACTCCTGTCATGCTTTAAATATCAGATGACTGAGAAATCTGGGGACACTGCTTGGCACTGCATGCCAGTTGTCCTCTGTGCAACTAAGTATTGCAGTTACTTCCATTATGTTCCAAAAGAGTCATCCAAGGTGTCTGTAAAGTGCACAGACAAACAATGGAGGGAAGCATAATATGTATGGCCTGTGAAGGTAAGGCAGGTGGATTTACACAGGTATTCTGCAGAGGGACACTACTCAAGTGGTGTGTACTGAAATGACATAATTACCTTGTGAAGAATGTGGAAAGCAGGGGAGTCCCCTGCATTGCTGGTGCCTGGTACTACCAATGCTAGTCTCACCACAACTACTCTCTCATGGGATACAATGCTCCGATACTTCTTTTTTCATCACATGCAAAACATTACTACAAAGCTCATGATGAGAAGCACAACACAGCCTGTTCGTTCATCCATATAGTTGTCCCACAGCAGAAAAAGCTTTGTAGGCATCACATACCCTTCTCCAAGTAGATGCCTTGATTAGCTACCTGAAAAATCGGTTGGTTTTTGCATGTACTATGCCTTCTGTACCAGGGTTGCTGGTATGTCAATAGGAAACTGACCAGATGGTGATTAGGAGCACAGCTGCAGTGTTACAATATCATGTGCAATGTCCAGTGACATAGATGTCCAAGCTTACTAAAACAAGCAGCACAGTGGTGGTGATCCATGTTAGGTGACAAATTCACTGCAATTCATGCATCCTGCCTTAAACAGATTAATGGTGGATATCTACATGACATGTCTCTGAGGCCACTTGCACAGGGCTGGCCACCTTTGGGCAAAGTGTGTCCATTTGCCACATGTCCTAGTTATGTCATACTGTACAATTATGTACCCAGAACACATGTCTGTGTTCACACATCATGTCACACAACAAACAGTTTGCTGTCTGGTTGCTTGACAGGCATTCTGTGCTTCAAACACCAATATAATGTCAGCAAAAATGAACAAGTCATCTGTGCATGCAAGGACATTCACATCTTCACTGCATGGAGTGCCTACACACACCATGTTAAGGGCTGTCAATCCCATCGGAATGGCAGCACAACCCTGAATTTGCTGGACTTGCGCAGTGTCACACGTGTAAGTATGGTATTCAGACTAAGCCTAATAACAGCATTAGGGTCAGTCCAAAGTACACATGGCTGATAAAGCATTGTATGGCACACTGTCAGGTGTTGTATTACCTTAAACACCTACATAAAGAAGACATGTTTCATTTTACCATCTGTCATGACACTGCCTAACGATGGCTTGCTGTGACATACATACAATCATGACTGTATTGATAATGGCACTATCAATGACTGCCGATGAGATGCGAAAAGTGCCCCACCCCTGTACACCTATGCCACACAAACACAACATGTGACAGCTGTGACTGTATTTCACACCCATATCCCATGGTGTCTCACACAGCAGTCAATGCATGTTGCCAACCTGCACAGCTCACCTCTTGCTCCACCCGCATCATGCACATCTGCACATGTTCAGCTCCTTACCAGAGACATTCCCAAGTGACATACACCTTGACAAAGCATAGACCTATTTGCCTGAGTAGCCATATCTGTATGCCCATGAGTCAAATTATCATGGAGCTGATCAGCAAACATATATGTAATGTACAAACAGTTGTCTGACACAGTTTGGATTTCTAACAGGGAGATCATAGATGTTAGATGTGGACATGTCTGAGGCAGTCACCAAGGATCTGGGTGAGGGGACATCAAGGCATACAACCCCTGGAGTTAGCAAAGCCATGTGACTCTATCCCCACTCAGGCATCATTGACAAAAGCAGCCACTTAGGCATCCACCGTAATATTATCTTGGGAGTCACTAAGTGGTTCAGTGATGGCACACATACTTAGAATAGGGAAAGCCAGCTCCAATAGCTGATATGTATGCAACTATATTCAACAGGGTTCAGTCCTGGGTCCTCTACTGCCTGGAATCCATTTAACCATGATACAGGTAAATACTAAATGTGTGTTCTTGACAACATTGGCTGATGCATGCAACCTGTAAGTGGTCATAGACTCTGTGTTATGTCACTATCCTACCAGAGGGTACTGATGAATAAATGTCTGTTGACATATTAATGCCCATAAACTCCTTGCAACTCTATATGTAGTATAATTTCCATCAGTACCACCTATGTTCCTGGAAAGTAGCATGTTAGTAGCAACATGTGCTGTACATATTCAGGGGTGATAGACCTGGGAATACAGGCCTTGCTGTATGGGTTTACACCTAATGTACCTGAGATCACCATGTCTCCCAATGGTAAGACGGGAATGATATGTCATAACTAAGGGCACAATCACCCAAAGTTGACATACTCATAACCCCCATGTACTGTTCCCTTAGCAAGCCAGTATTTGAGTGCAATGGCCATTTGGTAATGTACCTTTCCAAGCACAATACAATGGTCCCTCACAAGGGAAATTCATGTCTTCAATATCTGTTCAACTTGGATCATCTGAAATCAGTGTCATTGTAGCCTGTGAAATGTAGACTACTCAGAGGTGATCTCTGCCTTGCATATAGGGCAATGTGTGACCCTGCTTGATTGGAAATGCTGCATATCTGTAGGTGGCATGGTACATGGATTACTCGCACTAATGACATTAACCTGGTATTTGATGTTTGTAATGCATGCTGGTGGGAGAGATCTGTTAAGCAGCCTTTAACACACCTTTGAAACAGAATCCTGTCTAATGGCAAACAGAGCATGATTGGTTGGGTCTCCATCATTTCACCACAGGGCTTCTGCCTGTATCCCTGGTGGACAGGGGCAACATATTCTGATCATGTAAATAAGGGTATAACCTTGGTTAGGATTGTGAAGGCTGTATGGCCATTATGCTACTAAACTTCAAAGATCCTATGATTCCATACGCTGATGTAAAATGCTCTAACAGTCACACACACAAACCTGGCTGCATTGAGGATAGCACCATGTCCAATTACTGTTTACAGGACACAACACAGCACAGACACACTGCGGGTAGGCAACAACTAGATTGGAATACTTACCTACCTAATGGTACACACTGCAGAACACAGAACATACACACACCACACCTCAAGTCTGCTATTACTATCTCTTTAGGACATCTTATGTTTGATGGCATCAGAAGTCCTAGTTGTGGTCTGGCACTAGAAGGCCCACATTACCTGCTACAATGGCATACTCCAAAATCTTACTTATTTTTAAGTTACTGAAGGGATCATAATTATGCCTTACCAAGATACACACATCAAGTGACCTAGAGTGAGATTAGAACCCTTACCTATCTCATCTTACACAATATAGCTCACAGTACTTATCGCACATGCCAAGTTTAAGTCTGACATCTGACATTGTAATGGCAGATGGTAGTCTTAAGTTAGATGACATCAGCAGGCCTTGTAGCAGTGGGCATTTTGGAAGCTGGCAGCAGCTTACATGGCCTAAAAGTGCAGAACCATTGCAGGCTGATAGTCAATGAGAGATTCTTAGCTGTTTTGCAGGGGGTTACACAGACACACACAAACACACACTCTCTGAGTGGCCTGGAGTGAGATTAGAACCCCTGTCTATCTAGTATTACATACTATATAACACAGTACTACTTATCACACATGCCACAGCTGACGTCTGTTTTACACATGACTGCAGGGAAACTCTTTGGATTACACAAACTAGGATTGTGCTGAACAGCATATGTGACCTGCAGTGTGCTATTGCTTTGTACTATTATCTGCATCTAGTAGCCTAGCAGTCAGGTAACTGTTATTTATCCTAGCTATGTGGCTGTATTTACCATTTTGGCCATACATGGCTGTTTGCATTTGGATGGGTAAGCCTGTGGGAAAGAACAATGTGCCCTGTCCATGCATGTGTAGACAGCATTATACATTACACCACTTCCTCATCTGTTGGAGTATGTGTGGTGACATCCAGCAAGCACAGGGGTCTGTATAAGCACATTATGCAGTGTTGAGCCCTTACTTGGATCCTTTGAGCAACAATATAGATATTTGATAGTGCAACTTTGCTCACCATTAGCAGGATATGTAGGGACAATACAGATACCCACACACATATTTATGTATATAACAGGGATGTATATATAAATGCAGCTGAGTGTGTATGATATATATATATATATATATATATATATATATATATATATATATATATATATATATATATATATATGTCTGTGTGCGTGTGTTTGTGTGTTATGAAGAGATACAGTGAGAGACTGAGATGCATGTTTATATATATATATATATATATATATATATATATATATATATATATAGGGGTCTACTACTAAACACCGACACGATGATTCCCCGACACAAAACTCACCGACGCCAAATAACCGACAACACACAAACCCGACACAAACCCGACAACGCAAAACACCGAACACCATTACACCGACACACGGAACGTAAACAACACGCGACACTACATAGCATACACACTAGCCCTGACCCAAACCCTAACCCTAAGGTCCGACACTATCGCACACTTCACCTACCTGCACCCTAACCCTAACTCACTTAACCCACCCCTAGCCCAAGCTCCGACACTAACGCACACATCACCTACCTGCACCCTAACCCTAACTCACTTAACCCACCCCTAGCCCAAGCTCCGACACTAACGCACACATCACCTACCTGCACGCTAACCCTAACTCACTTAACCCACCCCTAGCCCAAGCTCCGACACTAACGCACACATCACCTACCTGCACCCTAACCCTAACGCACTTAACCCACCCCTAGCCCAAGCTCCGACACTAACGCACACATCACCTACCTACACCCTAACCCTAACTCACTTAACCCGTCCCTAAACTACAGTCCCTCACTAGCACACACTTACCTTACCCGAACCATACCTCCGACACGAACACACACTCACCTTTCCCACAGCCTAACCTGACATCCCACAATCTCGAGCACTTACCTGACCGCTCCTAACTCCGTCACTATCGCACACTTACCGCGTCGCGATCGCACATTCCCTTGTCGGTCTTTCCAATGTCGGCAAATCACCCTGTCGGTACACTTACCTGTCGGTCATCTGGCGTCGGTGAGTTTTCTGTCGGGGAATCGTCGTTTCGGTCGTTAGTAGTAGAGCCATATATAGATATAGATATAGATATACATAGGTGTATCTCTATTTGTATACACATGGAGATAGATATACTATCTATGGGGAGAGAGATACTGATATATATATATATATATATATATATATATATATATATATATATATATGTTCATAGGTTCATAGGTAGGTATACTAGGCTATCTGCCCACCAAAGGCATTTATAAGCCTAGCCAGAATGTGTTGGCTTTCGCCGCCCCCTAAGATTAGTTCCCTGTGCCTCTGTCCAGCAGAGCCATTGAAGTGATCACCGGGGTAAACTTCCTATTTCCCATCCACTCGTCAAGGTTTCTCTTGAAGAGTGTTAGTGAGGAGCTCTGCCTAATGTAGATTGGACTCTTGTACCAGAGCATGGGAAGTCTCTGGGACAGGAATCTATCCCTCCAGCATATTCTATTTATTGTTGTGGTGAGGTTTAGATCCCTACAGCATGTGGTTTGAGGGGGATATGGTTTTCTTTAGGTGGAGCATATCCATCAATTCTGGGATGGACATGGCCTTGTATGTCAGGCAGAGATCACCACTGAGTAGGCGGCATGCAATCGAGTACAGTTGGAGTTTCTTCAGTCGAGCTGCAAAGACTATTTGTTTGAGGCCAGTGATCCTCTTAGTGAGGTACTTCTGTTGTCTTTCCAGCAGTTGCAGGTGTCTTGTAAGGTACATCCCAAATGGGGCATTGTACTCTATGATGGGTCTGATGAGTGATGAGTAGAGGGGCACAATGACCTCTTTTGATCCAGATGTGAACCTTTTTGTGATTAGGTGGGCCACATAGAAGGATTTTCTAACCACTTTGGCAATGTGATTATCAAAGGAGAGGTAGTTCCCCAGATCCCTTATTTCATATTCTGTATTTAGGGGGCTACCACCTATGTGGTAATTTGTGGGTACTTTGTTTTTTCCAAAGGGGATGACTATGCACTTTTTGGCATTTAGTTTGAGGCCATGGTTTTGCCACCAGGTATTTGTCTCAGTGAGACCCTTTTGCAGGATGTCTGTGTCAGCTGGAGAGTCAATTATAGCCCCTAGTTTGCAGTCGTCTGCGAACTTGGTTAGCCATAGTCCTCCTGTGCTTGCCTATACCTCTGAGAAATATATGCCAAACAGGATGGGTCCTAGGACTGAGCCTTAGGAAACGCCACTTGTAACCAGTTTAGACTCAGACCTAGCTCCCACAACTCTTACCATGTGGGTTCTGTCCATGAGCCAGTTGGCAACCCATCTCATGACGTAGAGGTTTATGTTCAGGATGGTGAGCTTGTCGATAATGCCAGAATGGGGAATGGTGTCAAAGGCCTTTGCGAGGTCTAGGTAGGTGCTGAGGGCCACCTTTCCCTCATCTATAGCCTTGGTAACTGTCTCAAAGAAGTCCACCAGGTTTAGAAGGCATGATCTGCCCTTAACAAAGCCAATCTGGGTAGGGTCCAGTGTTTGGAGGTTCCCAATGTCTCTGTTAATGAGATCCATGATGATGCACTCCATAGCCTTGCAGACCAAGCTAGGATAGGGTGATAATTCCTGGAGTCTGTTGTGGCTCCACCTTTGTGGAGCAGAATAACCATTGCTGTGCTCCACTCTATGGGCATGTAGCCTGTGGAGAGGCTGAGTTTGAACAGTGTGTTTAGGTGAGGAGTTAATTCATCTTTGAGCTCATGTAGGATGCAGCCTGGGACACCGCCGGTCCCACTGATGCTGTACTTTTGGCTTTGGAGAGGGCTGTTTTAACCTGAGTGTCTGTGCTTTTAGGGGCACTACATTCTTCTAGTATGGTTATGGGCCCTTTTTGGGGTGAGAGGGGGGTGAAGTTTGCACTGAACCTGTCTGCCAAGATGTTGGTGATATCGGTCAGTTCAGTGTATTTTGTGCCGTTCTGCACTAACTCCAAGCAGCTCTGGGAATTGCCACTTAGATTCTTGACATAGCTAAAGAATGCCTTGTGGTTATCTTTGTAGTACTTGGTAATTTTTATTTCAAAGCTAGCCTTGGATGATTTTATGAGGGATCATAGTTTCTTGCTGATACTGATCAGGGATGTCTTCCCCTCTTGGGATTTTACTCTTTTCTGTACTAGTTTCCTCCTTCTATTGTGTAGCTTATTTATGGCAGGGGTCCACCAGACTGGTTTATTTTCCTTGGAGGAGTGAGTGTTGGTTTTGCTTGGGATAGCATGATCCATGCATTCTTGTAGGTGCCCATAGAGTGCATTTGTAAAGGATTTTGCAGCTTGGGCAGCGTTATCCTTTAGCATGGGGGATTTGAAACTTTCCACCTCGGTCTTAAGTAACGACAAGTTTGCTTTTGAAAAGTTTTTCATGGTGGTTTCTTTGAGCGGGGATGGGGGCGGAATGTGGATATCCAGAGTGATTAGTTTATGGTCAGATCTAACTAGCGAGGGATTGATCTCCGGTGTGGAACACCAGTCGCCCATGTTGGTGATGACCAGGTCCAATATGTTGTCACCTGTGGTGGGGGTGTTGACCAGTTGATCCAGGGCATTTGAGTTTATAAATTCTAGGAAATGTTGGACAAGGGAGTTAGTACTTGAGTAGTTCTCCCAGTTAATATTTGGGTAATTGAAATCACCCAATATCAGGGTGTTTGTTAGGACCTTTATGTTTCTCAGTGTTTCCAGGAATGGGACATGGTGGGTGATCTGTAGCAAGCTACTATTTGAATTACAGTTCTGCCCATTGTTAGTTGCACGTGGATGATCTCTGAAGAATCGTGCTGTGCCACTAACCTGGAGGTGTGGGTACCCTTGATGAATATGGATACACCCCCACCTTTTGTATTGCAGTCCAGGTTTTGTGGCTGAAATGTATGGTATGAGTTATAACCTGGTAGTGCTGGGGTGCTCTCTGGAGCCTTAAACCAGGTTTCTGTTACTGCACATATATCAATTTTCTTCATACTGATGAGTGTCTCGAGTTCATGCATTTTGAGGTTTACACTTCTGGCATTGAGTAGCATTACCCTCAGTTTTTTGTTACTTGTGTTATTTACGGCAGTGGGTTTGTCTTTTGAGCCTTGCCTAAAAAAAGGCACTATGGGGATGGCAAGAGCTTTGGCCAGTATTCAAAAGCCTAAGGGTGACAAGTGCAAGCCGTCTCTAGCGAAGCAGCATGGCTTGTTGAGCATGTCATCCCAGGCTGACAGACACTGGATCCCCTTTGAATGACACCAGAAGCTTAGCCAATTGTTGAAATTGATAATTTTTTCCTTATACCGTGGTATCATACTTGGTGAGGGCAGGATGCTACTCAGGGTCAGGGTCATACTGGCCTAGGCTACCTGATCAGAGAGCTCTTGCATGTCTCTTTTCATGTAGTCCAGGGAGGTACGGCTCAGGTCATTCACACCAAAATGGACAATGACAGAGTTGTATTTATACTTGTTCTGGAGTGACCTGAGTGCTTGTGTTATGTGGCAGATCCTGGCACCCGACAAGCAGCTAACAGTAACCTTCTCCTTGTTCAGCCTAGTGAGTGGGACATCAGTGTGCCTGACTATAGAGTGACCTATTAGTAGTGTGTTGGGTATGTTATTTTGCCTTAAGGGCTGTGACTGCGCGGCACACTGGTTTTGTGAAGTATGTGATCATGGTTTGTATTAGGGATGGAGGTTGCTTGGATGTCTGCTTTGGAGGTCTCTGTTGCTTTTGCAGATTTTTACTTAGAGCCACCGACTATGTTTTTGTGTATTTATGTGTGTTTTTTGCCAGTGCTGGTTTCATAGGTCTATGTGAGACTGGTGGTGTGATGCAAGTAATTCTCTTCTCCTTTTGACTGTCTGGTCCAGTCTTGGGTTGAGAGAGCTTAGCCTCCAGGTTGGCTGTATAATTGCATCTCTCGCATGTATTAGTGTTTGGTGGTAGGAGTAGAGGACTGTGTACATGAGGCAGTTGTAACATTGCCTCAAAATGCCCAGATTCATCAGTTGGACCGGAGAGTACACCTGGAACTGCCCTTTGGACATGCCTGGATAGGTACAGTGATCTGTTTTACTGACTGGCTGGTAAGGTCGAATAGAGAGCCTTGTCCTTCTCTACAGTATAGGGGGGGTCTAGTGTTAAGGTTTATTAGTGCTTGCTATGAGTTTTGAGCAAGTGCCAGGCTGAGAAGTGAATGGTCTGAGTACTTAATTTGAAAGTTTGTCTAGTTCCAAGGGAAAAATTGAAGAGTAGACTTTGTGGAGCCGGGAATAGTTTTACCCTAGCTACCCGGCGCACAAAACCGCACTAATGCGAGTTTTATAGCAGGGAAATGAAAGAGATAGAAATTAGCCCAAAATGGCCAATAAACTACTAATTTCTGGACTAAGACCACTCCTCCAGGGACAGATAGGCTGCTCAAAGCTCCCCTTTCTCACAGGTGAACAGAGAAACTTCCTCCTATCCAAGTAAGGTATGGGCAAATATATATATATATATATTTATATATATATATATATATATATATATATATATATATATATATATATATATATATATATATAGGTAGATATGTGTGTATAGGATCTATATTACATCAGTGAATGACTAAAATAGTGAACACTGATTTATCGACCCTTTAAAAGCGAAAGCTGAAAATCCCGAAGATGCGGAACAGCGATTTTTTTCCCAGGGAAAAAATTGCTGTTCCACCAAAAAAAAAAAAAAAAACCTTCAAAACACTAAATAAACCACACCCCCCTACTTAAATATACCAACTCCGAGATCACACCACAGTGGAAGAAATGGCAAAGTCCCGAAAATGTCCCAACAATTTTTTTCCCTGGGAAAAAAATAGCTGTTCCGTGTCTTCAGGATGTCAACCATTCACTTTTAAAGGGTCAATAAATCAGTGTTCGCTATTTTAAACATTTGCTGATTTAATATAGACCCTATATATATAGACATATTTATGTATAATAGGTCATTTTGAGCAAGGAGCAACAGACTTGCGATCTGTTTTACTAAGTGTATGAGCATGCCCAGTGGGATTGTCAGTACTTACAAACTCACATCTATCTATGCTCCAGTCCTGGATTTTGTGTGTTACAGACAATGACGTGTCCCTGTTCCCACAATAATGTACTTCACTCAAATTGTCCACAGCATTCTTCAGCTATCTGATGTAACTAACATGTGACAGAGGTCAATAATGTTACACCACACACAAACTGACAGTCTGTAATATCACCGACATAATAATACCTCACATCCAAAAGATGAGGATACTTACAGAGTAGAACCATCAACGTCATCACCGATGCTAACTTCCTTAGTCCACTGAGCCCCACAAGCTGCCAGACAGAGAGGAGTTATTCATCACATAATTCAACAGCATAAATATATACGTTATTATTCCCACATTAAGCATGACATTCTATGTATGCTTCATTTCTATGTAACTGTCCTAACATTGCTTGGACTGCCTATATACTATTGATGAGTTACTGTTAAAGCAGTTATATGGGAACACTGCTGTGTTGGGGTTGGGGGAACAACAACACATGTTCTGCTGGGATACACAGTCATGCAAATATCATGTAACCCAACTGAGTAACATCTCCCTTCACTGATGTAGTGAATATTCCATGCATGAGGCCTAATGAATATTAAGGATACATGATAGTGGACTGGGTATCTCTAGCTCCATGTGGATGTTACATCTCTCGAAATAGCCCACTATATTTACTTTCATAAATGTAGCAGATCCATACATACAATACTATATCATAGTAATCCTTACAAGTACTGTGTAGGTTAGAGACTTACCTTGTGAATGCAGCAGTTGACAGACCTGTAGTGCAGAGCTGACTCTGATGCAAGTAATGCACAGCCAAAACATGGATAGCTAGAGGTTGTGTGAGTTGCCTGACATCAAGTTTAATATATGTATGTGAGTAGGAGTAAGGAGTGAGTTCCTAGGTCTCTAGATTGTCATTGAATGTGCTATGTGTTTTCTCTTAGCCAAAGCTAGGGTGTACTGAGCATGCCTACATCTTCCTATTGGGACATGAACAGGGGGTTCCTCCTCTGAGTCCTCCTGTGAATGTGGCTGTGGTGACCTAGGCACTGGTGGGGGGCTGTGTATCCCTTCCCTATGCAGATCCTACTACAGCTGTTTCCACAGGATCATATTGTATAGCATAGCACATACCGTGAACATTTGTGCACATCTGGCTGGAAAGTACTACAGGGCTTCACCAGATATATATAGGCACTGGAACTGTGACTTCAGAAGCCCAAACACACTCTCTATGATGTTCCTAGTTTGTGCATGTGCCTCATTATGGCATTATTCAGTGGGTGTGTGTGCATTTCTGAAGGGTGTCATCATCCACGGTTCCAGGATGTAGCCAGCATCCCCAGCAAATGGCCATGTGAGATGCTCCCCCTAGCAAGCATCTGGTACAGCTGTGATGCATACCAGACATGGGAGTCATGATAACTGCCAGGGCTCCCAACACACACATTCAGGATAATCCCCTGTGCATTGCACATGACTTGGCAGTTGATGGAGTGGTATCCCTTGTTGTTAACATAGATTCTACCCTGCTCACCAGGTGGACCCTTGATGTGTACATGAGTGCAATCTATGGGACCCAGTACTTCAGGGTAGTGTACTACATGGTAGAAGTGTTGCATGCTGGTGGCCCTCACTTCAGATTCAAGGACAAAAGATATGTGCTCACTAGCATGTTGCAGAATAGCATCCAGGAATTGGTGGAGTATCCTGGATGCAGATGCCTGTGACACCCCCATCATGTACCCATTTGGCCTTTGAAAAGTACCTGTAGCTAGTATGCTAAGGGCTACACATACCTTAGTTTCCATTGGGATAGGCTCCCCTCTGTTGCCTCGGGTTCTGAGTTGAGGGCGGCAGACCTCAGTGACATGTTGTAGTATGTCCCAGTCCACCCTGTAGAGCTCTACAATCTCCAGCTCATGTAGGACCTCGGGCCTGAGCACTCTTCTCCTCCTCAACCAGGCCTATGGTCATCAGCGCCATCAGCATTGACTTTGGCCTCTAGAACATACAGATGCAGAATAGCTGCAGCAGCCCCTAGCATTATTCAGTTTAAAATCTCCAAGTCTGTACTGCAGTGGTTTAGAGTATTGAGGGAAAACCAGAATGTAGGGTGTATGTATACTTTATACAGCTGTGGTGCAGGTACACCATGTGGGATTGACTAATTTGGATGCATGTCAGCTGCTTAAAACATAATTTCACTGATTTCAAAACTCTTACTTAATTGGGTGCTGTGGCACTCAGCGTGGTTTAGCAGACAAAATTATGTTGTGTGCCATTGCCAGTAGTGCTTAGAGGTACATTAGCTAATGGCCATTGCACTCAACTATTGGCACGCTGAGGGAAGAGTACATGTGGGTTATGAGTGTGTCAACTTTGGGTGACTGTGCCCTCAGTTATGACATACTGTATGATTCCCATCTTAGCACTAGCGAACATGGTGATATCAGGTACATTAGGTGTAAACCTGTGTGGCCAGGTGTATCACCCCTGAGTATGTACATCACATGTTGCTACTGATGTGCTACTTACCAGGAACATAGGTGGTACTGATAGGAATGATATTGCATGTATAGTTGCATGGAGTGTACAGCCAGTAGTATATCAACATACATGTTTTCACCAATACCTCCCTTGTAGGATTATGACATATCTCACAGAGTCTATGACCACTCACAATTTGCAAGCATCAGCCAATGTTGTCAGCCACACACATACAGTATTCACCTGTATCATGGTTAAATGGATTTCAGACAGTAGAGGAATCAGGACTGAGCCCTGTTGAGCACAGTTGCATAGAGATCAGCTATTGGAGGCAGATTTCCCAATTTTGTGTATGTGTCCCATCACTGAACCCGATGATGATATTATCATGGATGCCTAAGTGGCTGCTTTTGTCAATGATGCCTGAGTCAGGGAATAGAATCACATGGCTTGGCTAACTCCAGGGGGTTTTATGCCCTGATGTCCCCTCACTCAGGTCCTTGGTGACTGCTTCAGACATGGCCTCCACATCTGACTGCCATGATCCCCCTGTCAGACATCCAAACTAGGTACAGTCAACTGTTTGTACATTACATATATGTTTGGTGATGAGTTCCATGATGATTTGCCCCACAGGTGTACAGATATGGCTATCCAGGTCCATGCATGAACAGAGGACTTGTTCACCTTTGCTGACATTACTGTGGTGTTGCAAGTGTACAATACTTTCAAGCAACCAGAGAGCAAACTGGTTGTTGTGTGACATGATGTGGGTACATAATTATACAGTATGACATATCTAGTACATGTGGCAGGTAGACACACTTTGCCAAAGGTGGCCAGTCCTCTGCAGTAGGCCTCAGAGCCATGTCATGCAGATAACCACCATTAATCTGTTGAAGGACAGGATACATGAATTGCAGTGAACTTGTCACTTAGCATGATCACCGCAGCTGTGTTGTTTTGTTTCAGCAAGCTTGGACATCTATGTCACTGGACATTTTACATGATATTGTGATGCTGCAGCTGTACTCCTAATCACCATGTGGTCACTTCCCCAGTGATATACCAGCAACCCCGGTACAGAAGCATATTACAAGCAAAAGCCATCTGATTACACAGGTAACTAATCAAGGCATCTACGTGGAGAAGGGTATGTGATGCCTACAGAGCCTTTCATGCTGTGGGATAACTATGACAATGAACAAACTGGCTGTGTTGTGCCTTTCATCATGAGCTTTGTAGCGGTGTTTTGCATGTGGTGACAGAAAGATATTAGAGCATGGTATCCCATGAGATAGTGGTTGTAGTGCAACCAGCATTAGTAGTAAACAAGCATCAGCAATGCAGGGGACTCCCCTACTTTCTGCATTCTTCACAAGGTAATTCTGTCCTTTTGGTACACACTGCTTGAGTAGTGTCTGCCCACAGAATACCTGTGTAAACCCACCAGCCTTATCTTCACAGGGTAAACATATAACCCTTCCCTCCATTGTTTGTCTGTGCTCTATACAGACACCTTGGATCACTCATTTCTCGGAACATGATGGAAGTGACTGCAATACTTAGTTACACAGAGGACAACTGGTATGCAGTACCAAGCAGTGTCACTGGATCTCTCAGTCGCCTGATATTTAAAGCCATGAAAGAGTTAGCATGGATATGAACAGTAGCAATGTAGTACACCTGCTGACACTGGATCATACACAATTTGTTCTGCTGAAGAGCAGATAATGCCTACCTACCCTAACCGGTGGACCTCATTGAGTGGTAACTCTGGAATGGATGAGGGGAAAATAACTCACTCCACCTACCCTGACAAGATGTTTGACAATATTAGGCCAGCAGGCCTTTCTGGAAACTGTGTATGTTATTTACAGAATGGTTTTCATCTGGTAGATAGCCAAGTGTCTGATACTCATAATTTGGGAATATAGTATTGGGTAGACCTATGGCACAATGATGCCAGTCACCACTGGACATCCGTCAGACATCATGATTGGGATACCCTTTCTAGACATTCCCTTCTATGTAGTCATGGCCACTGTCAGTGACGTCTAATTGCCAACATTAGCAGGTGATGGCTTATTAGGGGTTGTCACTGAATCCTGCACAGAACCAACAGTTATTCAGAATGGCCTGTGACACATATTCAGTTGTTGCCAAAGCCACTGACAAATAATAAATGCCAAGAACTGCACTATACTATCCACGCGGAAGTCCTCCACCCCTGGAAAATATAGTAGTGTCCACCCACTACACAGAGTTGAACCAATAGTCATGGAGTTATGGACACAGAGAGTAATGTAGCCTTTGACTTTCACCGGTCGGTAAGGTGTGGGTATCCATTCAATTTTGTACAACATATACAAAAAGGTGTGGCATGTAAATCTCAGACTATCAGTGTTATACTGTATTTGGTACTCATTACACCTATCATTGAGTGGAATGGCACCTTTGCTATGTCGCTACACAGGCATATCTTACAACTGTAGCACCCACACAGGCTCCATGGTAAAACAATACATATTGCAGATAACATGTCCTATGCAGTCTGTGTCATGACCGTACATGTGTAATCTGTTTCCTACATGCTTTACAGGGGATGTGTATGGCTGCCATACAGGGAGATGACAGATCCCACTGTGTACCTCCACTTATCCAAAAGAGGACTAACACATATATGACCTGTACTGCACACCTACACTGACACTGTGGTATAAATAGTACATGGAGAGACAGGTATGTAACACAACCACTACACCCTATATGTAACAGGCTCCCCTTACATGTAAAGCACATGTCTGCTGTAACACACATCATGTGCAAGTTGCACAATGGGGTGCAGAACATGACAATCATAACAGGCGTAAGAGAAATGTCTGTAATGGACACTTAATTTTTACATGGGTCATCTTCATCACCACAGCTTGTAGATGTGCTAGCTCCCATAACCCTGGTGACACTTATCAGGGATATCAGACCTTTTCATAGATTAGGGATGCATGAGTAGGCTGAATTATGCCATTGTCCCTGTTAACCTGTTATACTCATATGCATCTATGGAGCCATGCACCTACAGTGCTGTACTGTGCTGAAGATATGTCTTCTGTGCTGACATTCCATCCTGTGCTGTGATGTCTATCAGTTTATTGCTGCTGTGTATCCATAGGTGTATCCTACAGACCCGTGAAACCGAAGCATAAACAGGTCGATGACACACCTTCCATTGTGTACGTATACAGTCAGTACACATCATACAACATAATACGCACATAATAATGTGGCTTATTCATTACACAAGTTAACATACAGTAACTGTCAGTGGCCAATACAAGTGGCATGGCAAAGAACACTGGATTACACAATTGCATCTAAATGTATATAGTGCCCTGTATATCAGACACATAGCTTCATTTCTCTGCATCAATCACCAGGATGACTGGGATGTGGCACAGGTATCATCACTTACACAGGGTGTCCTGTGGGGGTGCAGGAGGCCTAGGCTGACCCAATAGGTTGACAGCATGTGTGTGAGTCAAAAAGGGAAGCAGGCAAGATGGACCATGGAAATCTGCTTTGTGTGTCTGCAGATGACCTGAACATGACAGTGGTGTGTGAGTGTATGTGTGTGAATACAGTCAAGTACAGTGCTAAATCACATGTGTATATGTTGGACAGCTTTGAACCATGCATGCTAGAGCTGACAGTTCACCGTCTCCACCCTTGAACAAGGGAACTGGCTTGGCCAGGAGATGCATGGCACCTCCATGCCCAAGGTCAGAAGTGGTGCTAGTACCTCACAGTGACTGCTGTCCGTTGGGACCATGTCCTCCATGGGAATGCCCAAGCCCATAAGCCCATGGCCTGCCATGTCTTGGTGTGCCACTACAGGAACATGATTGGGCATGACCACGTGAACTCTCATCAGATGTAGATGCTGATCTACATCCAAAAGGCTGATGCTAAACTCCAACCAGACGTTTCATCAAAGACATAGTGCATTCAAAGATAGATACTGTGTAATCTGTCTGGGACCAAAGTCTTTCCACTGCATCTGTCAACCATTCCAGGGTATCAGCAAAACAGTGGAGGCAGTCACAGATGTCAGACTGTGCTGCATCCATAACCCTGAGCATTCATCTGGAGTTCATTTCGGAATGTGCCTGCACCTCCATGATAGCCCAAAAGATACACTGCATGACCCATGATGAGACACCTGCAACAAATGGTGGAAGGACAGCAGGCCTCCTATGAGTGCCCCTATCAATCCAACTGTGTAGAACCTCTCCAGGTCTCTGGCTATGGCCAGTGTCTACACTCACTGGAGCCATAGTTGCCACACTTTCCTGTTCAATGTCTCCATGCTATGACTGTCCAATATCTGTGGCCTCCAGGGACTGGGTATATGTAGGCATACAGACTGTGTGTGATGATAATGAGGGCCAGAAGTGGGTTGTAAACCTCTGTGACAGATTCCGCCCCTGAAACCTACACCTGTGCCTCACATTGGTCACCATCATAAGAGTCTGAACAGACACTGGTATCAGGTTGTGGAGGGGACAGAAACCACCCCCCCAGTCACCTGTGATAAGAAAGGGAAAAGCAGTACATTATTATCTGCACTATTATTCTCTGAAGTACTATTTTGCAATATATGTAAAGCTGTATAAACTGTTGTTACTATTACAGACCTGTTTAACCCCCAACCTCATATAGCAGGATATGAGGACATTACTTCACCCAAAAACATCTGTAGTTACTTGTATATAAAAACTCTTTACACAGCAATTACATCAGCAATGATGAGGTACACTGCTGACATTTGTGCAAACTCTGCACAGTTGGCACATATGGTAATCTGTAATGTCTGACAATATGGTCACATATATCAATGTGCTCACACCTAAAAGGCATGGGAATGACTGTACAGTGTGTATAGTCAGAAAATATCTGTGCAGTTGGCAATCATGCTGACAGTACACCAATCCAGGCAGCAGGCCTGGGATGACACTTGAGGGAGTACAGTGCTGTAAACTTACATCTATAACAAAACAGTGTTGTGCTTGCCAGGAGCAGGACCACTGCCTTGTCTGATATCTGACGGACCTGGGAAAGGTTGAGGTAGAGGTAATGTCAGTACCACTGCATGTTGCAGCACAAGAAGGTAATATGTAAATATAACACACATTTATAGTAGCTACTGTGTTAATTGTTATATTGGTCACAATCTGCATATGAGATTCAAACTGCGGTTAAACCTTTCCCCTCCCAAAGAACAAAGACCTGACACCCACATAAAAGTATGTACACCCTGACACACTGAATGCTACAGGATTAGAATGATGATCAAACAAAGCTTATCTGCATGGTCCTCTTCTCTGGAAACTGTGGCATCCACATCAATGATGTACCATGTGATGGATGCCTGGGACCTGTCATGTGTGCCTAGGTTCACCAGAAATTCCTCAGTCACTGAGACTGGTTGTTCCACTGCAGGCCTTTCACCAGTGATGCCACAATATCTGGCTACATCTGCTGCTCTTCTTCATGCAGCATTGATCATGTCCGTTGCATGGTGTCAAACCTGCTCATATGTCCTACCCTGATGACCTGTGGCATTCATGTCACAGACAAGGTCAGCCCACAATGCAGCCCGCTGTTCCCTGTTTTGCCTTCCCCTGGACAGTAGGATGTCATGGTGTTGCTGGAGGGCTTCCAGTATAATATCATTCTCTGCATCCATGAAAGGTGCATGGTGTCTTGGATACATGATTCCTGAAACGCAACAAAATGGGAACACATGTCATGATCACATACATGGAAGTACACTCTGTAGAGCTACAGCAAGAACAGAATGACTGGCAGGATCCACTGTTTGCCCACACATGTCATATGCCACAGTGTATAAACATACTAAGTGTGTGGTTACAACTAGGATACTGGCAATAGTCAGCTATTCCTGTATGTGCCATGACAGATACTACTGTATGATCATACACCCAACACTGGAGTATACTGCAGTGTGTCCCCTAGGGGCAGTCCCCCCTGATAATATGTCTGAACAACAGTGCCAAACAAATAGCAGTGTGTTATTGCAACCACTATAAAAAGACAGTCCCACTAGACCAGTGTACCACAATGACAAAAAAACTATGCACACTTGATGTATTGTACATCCTCTGTAGGTGTAAGAAATATGGAGATCAATGACATGTCATTATCACAGTTGTAGGAAAGGCTTAATGTTATAATCCCTATTCCCCATAAGTATATTCACACATCTGCATCCTGTTGTAAAGCAAAATGTAACATACCTGATGGAGTGCAAAACTCCTCAGTTGATATGTAGTGATATTTCAGTTTTTGCAAACACGTCTTCTGTGTGAGGAAAGTCTCATACAGACTGGCTCCCATAGCCAGCTGTTTGCCTTTTTAACATGCTTCTCATTACCAGGTGGTTGCTTCTTAACCAATCTGTGGTTCTGAAATGCTAATTTCAGTCAATCCAGCTGAATTGCACTATCATCAGTCAGTGACATGCAACCACTGTAAAAGATATAAGGCCTTCATGTAGATTAGAAGTACTTTATGATATGTTGTGCTGGACATTACTGGGGGCAGGAAACTATGTCATCATAAAGGGTAGGTCTGTAGCAGCTACTTTACATAGAGATTTGTGTGCTACAATCTGCGGCTGCTGCTGCAGGTAATAGGCATAGACAGAGAGTGTGAACACTTTGGAGGACAACAAACTGTAACAGTAATTGTGTGAGCTGTATCAGCCTTGCTGTAAAGGCAGAACCAGAGTGAGGGTACTCATTCTATTCCAATTAAGGCATGTGTTTAAGGTCAGTATGTTGGGCAATAGTATCACTAACAGTATAGTAGGCAACGTTTGTTGTGTGTGTCGGCAACATAGGAGATACATATATAACATTATGTCCACCATTTGGGAACTGTCAAGCTATGTGTTACAGTCTGGTACTCATTTGGAACATGTATGCTGTCAGTCCTTGTTACAAGCAAGGGCTTCATATGCGTATGTTAGTTGTGCAGCTGTACTAATGTGCACTGTCAGTATGAAAGGATTGTGTGCTACAGTCTGATATTACTGGACCTGATTTGCATTACCTGAATTAAAATCCTCTGTGAATGCATATTAATGCATGACCTGAGACTTTGTGCACTTATAGTTTTGCTATAGGGATATGTGAAGTGTTTTCCTATTTGCAGGCCTGTGAGTTCCATCAGTGAAAAGCAGACATTTCATTTGAAATGCATTGTGTGGATAAAGAGTGTCAGTGAGTGCAGACTTCAAAGTGTCAATGAGTGCAGACTTCACAGTAATGTAATTTAAATGGTGCACACCACTGGATGTGAACCCAAGACTGGGTGTGGCAAAATGTACTGTGTGCAAGACATTTAACAGACTGAGCTACTGAGTCACTGTTACAGCAGGTGTATTTGCAAGATATAAGTACATACATACAGGCTGTGACATACTTTTTTTTACATCCATCATTATGTGCATGGCTTTATATGGATGTATTTCTGTACCAGGGTCCCAGTTGAACATATATTGTGCCATTAATGCCTTAGCAGGTGTATTTCTAAATGTTGCTGATAAAAAGGCGCATTTACCTGCTATTACAGACCTCACTTACATCCATTAGTCTGTGTTTGGCTTTCTAGTGACATACTCTTGCACCAGACTGCAAGGTACAACCCATTTTTTCCATTACCCTTTAATCAAGTTTGTGCGATTTGGCACAGTGTGCAGCTCCACTTAAACATGTTGTAATTTGCAATTATGTGTAGCTGAAACCACCTGTTTTAATTAACAGCTGTGTGGCATGGCAGATTAATGCAGTGGTGTGCAAGTGTGATGGTCTTGGATTCGAAATATGGGACAGGTGCTTATTTTGTACATGTTTATTATCACTTAAATGACAGATCAATAGAGTTCCATTTAGCTAAGTTTAACGAAGCTGCATGATGCAGTGCATCGAGCAGCATCATGCAAAAAATATATAAAGAAAAGGAAAAATGGGGAGATAGGAAAGTGGTAAAATGGGGTGCAAGCGGGGGGGGGGGACGTGAAAGGAAGGTCCCTGTTCAGGAAGGGTGTAGGAAAATACCATAGCTATCCATTTCTTGTATAACAACAGCTGTGCACTTTGACAGAATTTGTAGATGAACTAGTGCAAATGCAAAATAGAAACAGGAACAATACAAATCCAAAGAAACCAAAGTACTCCGGGATCAAGAAAAATAAATGAAGTTTAATGAAGTGCTTTTCGTCAGGTACACTAACTCAACTTCTTCAGATAAACAATTGAACATAAGCCTATGCTTAAGAACTCTAATAAAACAGTCGTGTGACAGAAAGCATTAACATATTAAATAACATAATTAACAATTAACAACTCAATGCCCCTTAGAATTTTAAACTATTGGACTTTGTAACTTGTTTAACTTTTTAAAAGCAAAGCATAATCATCCTGCAGCTGCTTAATGTAAGATCAAATACACAATAACACTTTTGATAGCCTGTAATAACTAGCAAAATGTATTTTCAAAACATTGTTTAAACTACTTTAAATAAATACTGAATTCTGTTAAAAAGGCAAAAAACACACTTAGAATGGTCTAATACAAAGTTGAATACACTCTAAAACAGTTAATTATAAGTCATAAAATATTAAACTATGATGTATATAAAATCTTCAAACATTAAATTATATTGCTACAAGTGTATTATTAAAATTAATAACATCGAAAAAAATAATGATGGTTATGGATGGCAACACTAGAACAACACAAACCTTTTAAAACTTTATATTTTTTATTTTTTATTTTATACTAACCAATACTCTGTGGGACTTGAAATTATCTAGTCAAACTTTTTAATTTTAAATAAGGTAAAATAGAACAAGTCTCATTTAATCCCGGATGGTGGTGGGCATCAACTCGAAGTTGCCAAAGTAGTTCTAACTGTTCCAAAAATAATGATACAGGTCCACCACTTATGTCTTGGGTAATTTGATCAATTATTCTAAATTTAAATCTATGTGTTGGAAAGTTGTTGATATGCCTAGCTAGTGCATTTTCAGTTTTGTTTTTCCTTATACTGTAGTGATGTTCAATATAAAAAAATGGACAGAAGTCACAGTAAGCTAAGTAAACCACCATTTTTGTATTACAATTAAACATCTTCTTGGTATAGTATGTTGTATTTCTAATGGTGAATCTCTGTCCTGTTGCTGTGTGTTCACAGTAATTACAAGATTCACACTTGAACATCCCTGGGGTTCTACTGAAATTTGGTTTAGATGTTTCTGTTAAGTTCTTTAAATTGTTAGCTCTTCTAAATACAAAAATTGGCTTTTCACCTAATTTATTAATGATGTTGTTATCATTTAGTAATAAGTTCCAGTTTTTAAGGATCATTTTTTTTAACATCAAAAGCCTCGAAATTGTAAGTAAAATGAAACTTATTCTACAGTTGTTACTTAATTCATTATGTGAGGTTCTAACATCACTATTATTCATTGGTATGGTGTCACTTATAGGAATTTCATCTATCGAAGTTATAGAATGTATATCTCTGTAGCTCAAAATGGGTTTATAAAAACCTAGTGATCTTTTATTGCTAACTTCCATGGTCAATTCACAAATTAGTGACTTAGGATACCCTTTCCCTAAAAACATCTGCATAAGGCAATCACATTAATTTAGGAAGTCGTTGTCTACAGTGACCATCCTAGCCGCCCAGATTAATTGGCCTTTGATGACCGATCTTTTTTGACTAAATGGATGAGAACTAGTAAAATGTAAAAATGAATTGGAATAAGTTTCTTTGTGGTGAATAGTTGCCATGCAACAGTCAGAAATAGTGTCTTTCCTTAACAGTACATCCAAATAAGTTATAGTGTCCTGGCCAAAATTATATGTGAATTTCAAAAAGTCACAGCTTTTATTAAATTCTTCCAACAGCATCCTAGCTATATCTTCATCGCCCTTCAGGACGATAAAAATATCATCCAGGAACCGTGTATAATAATGAATGTAGTTCATGATATTAGGGTTATTAAAAATAGAGTGATGTTCCCAATGGGCCATCACCATGTTGGCAAAACTAGCCCCACATGGAGAGCCCATTGCTACACCTATTTTTTGTAAATAAATGTCTTGGCCAAAAAGTATGTAATTATTATACAATATAATAGCCAAAAGTTCTTCCACTACTCTAATGATTGTAGAGGAGGCTTGGTATTTCTACATCATGGTTAACACTGACTGAATTCCTTCCTCATGTGGAATGGAACTATAAAAGTCACACACATCCACAGTTAAAAAATTTAATTTTCTTTTAAGTTTTAATTGGTCTCTGTCTGCAAGAAATGACCAAGAGTCACAACTTATCTGTTTCTCTTGTGCAACAAACTTTTTCAAGATAGAATCAACAAGTTTAGCACTAGCGTAAGTAACAGACTGACGTGCATCTACTAGTAATCGTATTGGTGGGTCAGCTATATTTTTGTGACTTTTTGGCTCCCCAAAACAAAAATTCTAGCAATTTTGGGATATGACATAGTTAAATAGTTCAAGGCTTTAATGTCAATTAATGCCTCGATGAACATATCATTAAAATATGTGTTCATTTTACGGTATGCAGAGTGTAATTTGTGGGTCTATATTAGATCACCGAACGCTTAAAAAAGCGAACGCTGATTGATCGAACTTATGTAAGCAAAAGCTTACAATCTCGAACTGTCAAAACAGCCATTTTTTTCCTAGGGAAAAAAAATTGCTGATCCAAAACACATACACACAACATAAACACACCAAACAAACAGCAATCCACACACATACACCTAAAATCTGACACCTAACCCTACACTAAACTATACACACACCACTAACTATCCACTTACCTTAACCCAAACCCTAATCCTAAGGTCTATCACTATCGCACACTCACCTCACCCGTTCCCTAACTCTAACTCACCTAACCCGCCCTAACCCTCACGTCCACACAATCGCACACATACCTAACCCGTGCCCTAACCCTAACTCGCCTGACCTGCCCTAACACTCACATCCACACAATCACAAAATTACCTGAACCCGACCCATAACTTTTAACCACAGCACTGAAAATACCAAAGCAACAGAAACGGACAATCAAATTCTTTCCCTAGGAAAAAATTTGGGTTTCTGTTGCTTCAATATTTTAATCATTTGCTTACATAAGTCCAATCAATCAGCGTTCGCTTTTTTAAGCATTCACTGATCTAATATATACCCTAATTTGTTGATACTAACTTTTATATAAGTTTCACTACTCAGTATGCTGTTCATTTTATCTGTATAGTCAGTATTATTCATGAGTACCAGTCCATCTCCCTTGTCAGGTTTCATTATTCTAACTGGATGTTGCCTTAAATCATTAAGGATCCTGTACTCATTTCTAGTCATATTATTATCAGCAATATTCTTGTTGTCACATAAAGATCTTATATCCAATTCGCAACTTTGATCTAACAAACTTAAAGTAAGATGAAGGGGTGGATTATAGGTACTTGGAATATGCAAATCACTATAAGTAACATCATCATTGCCAAAAATAAGAGCTAAATTCAATTTCCTTACAAAATATTTGAAGTCCATTATAATCTTGGCGATATCTGAATGTACACTTGGAACAAATGTCTTATCATTTGAAAATAGTTCTGCAAGATCACTATTCACCTCATAACTTATAATTATATATTTTGAAGTCACCAGTTAGGTTAGCCACAATTTTACAGTTGCTCTGTCCTGTAAAATTCATGACATCTACCTTTACTGATTCACTTTGTCTCGAGTGTTGTAGGAGTTCTGTTGGTTTCCTGACATAGGGTTGTAACCTTTGTTCTTCGTAGAAAGAAAATTCTGGTGGTAAGATTGAACTGCCAATGAGTATGAGTTAAATCCCTGATCAGAAGGACTAGGATGTTTTTTATCATTTGGATCCATGTTTCTCCCCTTGTTGTTATCACTTCTTATTACATTGCTTATGCTTTGAAGCAATCTGGAAGGCGTAGCTTCCTTGTTCTGTGCTGCATGCTGTGTATTCCTATTGGGTAATGTAGAATTTAGTTGACCTATTGCATTCCAAGTTTGCGATGGGGGTGGGTTCGGGTATGCCGTACCATTGTCTCTGTTTCTGTTTGCTATAGAGGGGGTGGTGTTATCAGTTCTTTGCTATCTGATATTTAATAGCCTAGATGGATTCCTCAGTACTTTAAGTGCTATCCACAAAGTTTGAGAAATAATTTTATGCTCAACTCCTGAGAGACTTGCTTGGCTACAAACATCTGCATTAGAAGCTGAAACTAAGTGAAACTTGCAGTAGTGCATTTAATATTCTGTTAAGTACAAACTTGCAGTTTTAAAAGTACTGTATTTTCATCTTTTCTGTTTCCTAATTGTGTGTTTCTGAACAGTGTGCTCTGTGTCTGTTTGCTATAGAGGGGGTGATGTTATCACTTCTTTGTTATCTGATATTTAATAGCATAGAGGGATTCCTCTGTACTTTAAGTGCTTGCCACAAAGTTTGAGAAATCATTTTATGCTCAACTCCTGAGACACTTGCTTGGCTACAAACATCTGCATTAGAAGCTGAAGCTAAGTGAAACTTGCAGTAGTGCATTTAATATTATGTTAAGTACAAAGTTGCAGTTTTAAAAGTACTGTATTTTCATTTTTTCTGTTTCCTAATTGTGTGTTTCTGAACAGTGTGCTCTGTGTTTGTTTGCTATAGAGGGGGTGGTGTTACCACTTCTTTGTTATCTGATATTTAATAGCCTAGAGGGATTCCTCTGTACTTTAAGTGCTAGTCACAAAGTTTGAGAAATCAATTTATGCTCACGTCCTGAGAGACTTGCTTGGCTACAAACATCTGCATTAGAAGCTGAAGCGAAGTGAAACTTGCAGTAAAGCATTGAATATTCTGTTAAGTACAAACTTGCAGTTTTAAAAGTACTGTATTTTCATTTTTTCTCTTTCCAAATTGTGTGTTTCTAAACAGTGTGCTCTGTGTCTGTTTGCTTTAGAGGGTGTGGTGTTATCCCTTCTTTGGCATCTGATATTTAATAGCCTAGAGGGATTCCTCTGTACTTTAAGTGCTAGCCGCAAAGTTTGAGAAATCATTTTATGCTAAATTCCTGAGAGACTTGCTTGGCTACAAACATCTGCAATAGAAGCTGAAGCTAAGTGAAACTGGCAGTAGTGCATGCAATATTCTGTTAAGTACAAACTTGCAGTTTTAAAAGTACTGTATTTTCATTTTTTCTGTTTCCTAATTGTGTGTTTCTGAACATTGTGCTCTGTGTCTGTTTGCTATAGAGATGGTGGTGTTATCAGTTCTTTATCTGATATTTAATAACCTCAAGGGATTCCTCTGTACTTTATGTGCTAGCCACAAAGTTTGAGAAATCACTTTATGCTCACCTTCTGAGAGACTTGCTTGGCTACAAACATCTGCATTAGAAGCTGAAGCAAAGTGAAACTTGCAGTAGAGCATTTAATATTCTGTTAAGTACAAACTTGCAGTTTTAAAAGTACTGTATTTTCATTTAATCTGTTTCCTAATTGTGTGTTTATGAACAGTGTGCTCTGTGTCTGTTTGCTATAGAGGGGGTGGTGTTGTTAGTTCTTTATCGGATATTTAATAACCTCGAGGGATTCCTCTGTACTTTAAGTGCTAGCCACAAAGTTTGAGAAATCACTTTATGCTCTCCTCCTGAGAGACTTGCTTGTCTATAAACATCTGCATTAGAAGCTGAAGCTAAGTGAAACTTGCAATAGAGAATTTAATATTCTGTTAAGTACAAACTTGCAGCTTTAAAAGTACTGTATTTTCATTTAATATGTTTCCTAATTGTGTGTTTCTGAACAGTGCGCTCTGTGTCTGTTTGCTATAGAGGGGGTGGTGTTATCACTTCTTTGTTATCTGATATTTAATAGCCTAGAGGGATTCCTCTGTACTTTAAGTGCTAGCCACAAAGTTTGAGAAATCATTTTATGCTCAACTCCTGAGAGACTTGCTTGGCTGCAAACATCTGCATTAGAAGCTGAAGCTAAGTGAAACTTGCAGTAGTGCATTTAATATTCTGTTAAGTACAAACTTGCAGTTTTAAAGTACTGTATTTTCATTTTTTCTGTTTCCTAATTGTGTGTTTCTGAACACTGTGCTCTGTGTCTGTTTGCTATAGAGGGGATGGTATTATCACGTCTTCATTATCTGATATTTAATAGCCTAGAGGGATTCCTCTGTACTTTAAGTGCTAGCCACAAAGTTTGAGAAATCGTTTATGCTCAACTTTTGAGAGACATGCTTGGCTACAAACATCTGCATTAGAAGCTGAAGCTAAGTGAAACTGGCAGCAGTGCATTTAATGTTCAGTTAAGTACAAACTTGTAGTTTTAAAAGTACTGTATTTTCATTTTTTCTGTTTCCTAATTGTGTGCTTCTGAACAGTGTGCTCTGTGTCTGTTTGCTTTAGAGGGTGTGGTGTTATCACTTCTTTGTTATCTGATATTTAATAGCCTAGAGGGATTCCTCTGTACTTTAAGTGCTAGCCACAAAGTTTGAGAAATCATTTTATGCTCAACTCCTGAGAGACTTGCTTGGCTACAAACATCTGCATTAGAAGCTGAAGCTAAGTGAAACTTGAAGTAGTGCATTTAATATTCTGTTAAGTACAAACTTGCAGTTTTAAAAGTACTGTATTTTCATCTTTCCTGTTTCCTAATTGTGTGTTTCTGAACAGTGTGCTCTGTGTCTGTTTGCTATAGAGGGGGTGATGTTATCACTTCTTTAGAATCTGATATTTAATAGCCTAGAGGGATTCCTCTGTACTTTAAGTGCTAGCCACAAAGTTTGAGAAATCGTTTATGCTCAACTTTTGAGAGACATGCTTGGCTACAAACATCAGCATTAGAAGCTGAAGCTAAGTGAAACTGGCAGCAGTGCATTTAATGTTCAGTTAAGTACAAACTTGCAGTTTTAAAAGTACTGTATTTTCATTTTTTCTGTTTCCTAATTGTGTGCTTCTGAACAGTGTGCTCTGTGTCTGTTTGCTTTAGAGGGTGTGGTGTTATCACTTCTTTGTTATCTGATATTTAATAGCCTAGAGGGATTCCTCTGTACTTTAAGTGCTAGCCACAAAGTTTGAGAAATCATTTTATGCTCAACTCCTGAGAGACTTGCTTGGCTACAAACATCTGCATTAGAAGCTGAAGCTAAGTGAAACTTGAAGTAGTGCATTTAATATTCTGTTAAGTACAAACTTGCAGTTTTAAAAGTACTGTATTTTCATCTTTCCTGTTTCCTAATTGTGTGTTTCTGAACAGTGTGCTCTGTGTCTGTTTGCTATAGAGGGGGTGATGTTATCACTTCTTTAGAATCTGATATTTAATAGCCTAGAGGGATTCCTCTGTACCTTAAGTGCTAGCCACAAAGTTTGAGAAATCATTTTATGCTCAACCCCTGAGAGACTTGCTTGGCTACAAACATCTGCATTAGAAGCTGAAGCTAAGTGAAACTTGCAGTAGTGCATTTAATATTCTAAGTACAAACTTGCAGTTTTAAAAGTACTGTATTTTCATCTTTTCTGTTTCCTAATTGTGTGTTTCTGAACAGTGTGCTCTGTGTCTGTTTGATATAGAGGGGGTGGTGTTATCATTTCTTTGTTATCTGATATTTAATAGCCTAGAGGGATTCCTCTGTACTTTAAGTGCTAGCCACAAAGTTTGAGAAATCATTTTATGCTCAACTCCTGAGAGACTTGCTTGGCTACAAACATCTGTATTAGAAGCTGAAGCTAAGTGAAACTTGAACTAGTGTATTTAATATTCTGTTAAGTACAAACTTGCAGTTTTAAAAGTGCTGTATTTTCATTTTTCTGTTTCCTAATTGTGTGTTTCTGAACAGTGTCATCTGTGTCTCTCTGCAATTAGTTTCCCACCTTCCCTCCCTGTTCTTGTGTTGGTATTGGTGTTGCTGGCTCTGGAAGTGCCCACCCCTCCTGTAAGTCTGTATTAGGATACTCCTCCTGGGTCCATCTCATTTGCTCACTTAGCCAAGTACAGTGAGATCATATTCTGAGTCTAGTGTTCACTCTACTTAATACAGAGAGTAGATTTAAGAAGGCCCAAAAAATGTATTTGTTTTTTCTGTATTTGTGTTTCCTCCTACTTTATTTTGCTTTTCTTAAAAGTACTCAATTTTATTTAGTCTGCTGCATTTATTACTGCTTGGTAGTAGCCTGATTAAATTGTAACTGTTATTCTAAGTCTTTTGGTTTAAGCACTTGGGTTTCATACAGGCTGTTTTACATTAAGAAGCTTTGTGGTCTGCACTGTTGTGGCAGGACAGGTTGCTTACATCCTTCTAAGGTGGGAATTGCTGATTGAAGGCCCAGTGTCTGCTATTCTAAAAGTGTATTAGTTCTGGCTTAAGCACTTGGGCTTCAGGCCAGTTATTCTACATTAAGAAGGTTTGTGGTCTGCACTCTTGTGGTAGGGGAGGCTGGATTCTGCCCTTCTGAGCTGGGAATATCTGGTCACAGGCTTATTGTGCCTGCTTATTTTAACTGTTTTTTTCTGAAATTGGTGTGGCTTGTTGCTGTAGCATATACCATATTCAGGCCTGCTGAATCTAGCTTTGTTTGTATAACTTGAGCACTGATCCAGGCCATCTTTTTTGGAGAAGGTTCCCCTGCACCCTAGTAAGCAGGGGTGTGCAGTTAGAACTGGTCTGATTGAAGACTGCTGGAACAGGGCTCAGTTCTGAGCTTTTTTTCTGGTTAATTGAGTAACTTGTTTAAATCAGTTTGTTCATTTTCTATTGTGTTTTATATATATATATATATATATATATATATATATATATATATATATATATATATATATATAAATTGTACTTTATTCATCTGCTTTTACTGTATTTGTGTTTCTTCCTACTTTATTACTACTGGCATTGACTACAACTCTAATCTGCGATATATAAAAATAAGTATAATTTTCTGTGCATTTAAAGTTTTTTTGAGTGTATCTGCTAAAAATTATATATATATATATATATATATATATATATACTTGTTTCCCACCTTTCTAAGCTAGTATAGTCCAGTTTTCAGGTTAGTGCTGAATTCAGGGCTGTGTTACAAATCTCTGTGTTTGCCCATACCTTACTTGGATAGAAGGAAGTTCTCTGTTCACCTGTGAGAGAGGGGAGCTTTGAGCAGCCTGTGTGTCCCTGGAGGAGTGGTTTCAGCCCAGAAATTAGTAGTTTATTTGCCATTTGGGCTAATTTCTATCTCTTTCATTTCCCTGCTATAAATACCATATTTACCTGGTTTTACACGCCGGGCAGTGCCGGTTAGCTTGGGTAAAACTATTCCCGGCTCCACAAAGTCTCCTATTCAATTTTTTCCTTGGAACTAGACAAACTTTCAACTTAAGCACTCAAGCCACTCATTTCTCAACCTGGCACTTACTCAAAACTTATAGCAAGCACTTATAAACTCTAGCACTAGACCCTCCTGTACTGTACAGAAGGACAAGGCTCTCTATTCGACCTTACCAGCCATTCAGTAAAACAGTTCACTGTACCTATCCAGGCATGTCCAAAGGGCAGTTTCAGGTGTACTCTCCAGTCCAGTTGGTGAATCTGGGCATTTTGAGGCAATGTTACAACTGCCTCATGTACACAGACAACCCCCTCCTCCTACCACCAAACACTAATACATGTGAGAGATGCAATTATACAGCCAAACTGGAGGCTAAGCTCTCTCAACCCAAGACTGGATCAGACAGTCAAGAGGAGAAGGGAAATACTTGCATCACACCACCAGTCTTACATAAACCCATTAAAGCAGCATTGGAAAAAAACACACATAAATACATGAAAACATATTCGGAGGCTCTAAATAAAAATCTGCAAAACCAACAGAGACCTCCAAAGCAAACATCCAAGCAACCTCCACCCCCCCAACACAAACCATGAAACACATATTTTACAAAACCAGTGTGCCATGCAATCACAGCCCTTAAGGCAAAATAACATACCCAGCATACTAGTAATAGGTGACTCTATAGTCAGGCACACTGACGTCCCACTCACTAGGTTGAATAAGGAGAAGGTTACTGTTAACTGCCTGTCGGGTGCCAGGATCCGCCACATAACACAAACACTCAGGTCACTACAGAACAAGTACATATATGACTCTGTCATTGTCCATGTTGGTGTGAATGACCTGAGCCATACTTCTCTGGACTACATGAAAAGAGACATGGAAGAGCTCTCTGATCATGTAGCCCAGGCCAGTATGACCCTGACCCCGAGTAGCATCCTGCCCTCACCAAGAATGATACCACAGTATAAAGAAAAAATTCTCAATTTCAACAACTGGCTAAGTTTCTGGTGTCATTCAAAGGGGATCCAGTGTCTGTCTGCCTGGGATGACATGCTCGACAAGCCACGCTACTTCGCTAGAGATGGCTTGCACCTGTCACCCTTAGGCTTTCAAATACTGGCCAAGGCTCTTGCCACCCCCTTAGTGCCTTTTTTAGGCAAGGCTCAAAAGACAAACCTACCGCCGTAAATAGCACAAGTAACAAAAAACTCAGGGTAGTGCTACTCAATGCCAGGAGTCTGAACCTCAAAATGCACACACTCGAGGCACTCATCAATATGGAGAAAATCAATATATGTGCAGTAACAGAAAACCTGGTTTAAGGGTCCAGAGAGCACCCCAGCACTACTAGGCTACAACTCATACCATACATTTCGGCCACAGAACCCAAACCGAAATACAAAAGGTGGGGGCGTATCCATATTCATCAAGGATACCCACACCTCCAGGTTAGTGGCACAGCACGATGCTTCAGAGATCATCCACGTGAAACTAACAATGGGCAAAACTGCAATTCAAATTGTAGCTTGCTACAGATCACCCACCATGTCCCAGGACCCCCATTCTGTGTTCCTGGAAACACTGGGAAACATAAAGGTCCTACCAAACACCCTAATATTGGGTGATTTCAATTATCCAAACATTAACTGGGAGAACTACTCAAGTACTAACTCCCTTGCACAACATTTCATAGAATTTGTAAACTCAAACACCCTGGTTCAACTGGTCTACAGTCCCACCAGAGGTGACAACATATTGGACCTGATCATCACCAGTATGGGTGACCTGTGTTCCACACCGGAGGTCAACCCCTCGCTTGTTAGATCTGACCATAAACTAATCACTTTGGATATCCACATTCCACCCCCACCCCTGTTCAAGAAAACCACCGTGAAAAACTTTTCAAAAGCAAACTTCACATTACTTAAGACCAAGGTGGAAAGTTTCAAAACCCCCATGCTGAATGATAATGCTGTCCAAGCTGCAAAATTATTTACTAATGCATTCTATGGGCACCTAAAAGAATGCATTGATCATACCATCACAAGCAAAACCAAGACTCACTCCTCCAAGAAAAGGAAACCAGTCTGGTGGACTCCTGCCATAAACAAGCTATACAATAGAAGGAGGAAGCAAGTACAGAAAATAATAAAATCCCAAAAAGGGAAGACATCCCTGATCAGTATCAGCATGAAACTACGATCCCTCATAAAATCATCCAAGGCGAGCTTTGAAAGAAAAATTGCCAAGGACTCCAAAGATAACCACAACGCATTCTTTAGCTATGTCAAGAATCTAAGTCGCAATGCTCAGATCTGCTCTGAGTTAGTACAGAATGGCACAAAATACACTGAACTGATCAATATCGCCAACAACCTGGCAGACAGGTTCAGCGCAAACTTCACCCCCCTCTCACCCCCAAGAGGGCCCATAACCATACCAGAAGAATGTAGAGTCCCTGAAATCACACTCAGGTTAAAACAGTCCTCTCCAAAGCCAAAAACACAGCATCAGTGGACTGGACGGTGTCCCAGGCTGCGTCCTACACAAGCTCAAAGATGAATTATCCCCTCACCTAAACACACTGTTAAAACTCAGCCTCTCCACAGGCTACGTACCCATAGAGTGGTGCACAGCAGCAGTTATTCCACTCCACAAAGGTGGTGCCACAACAGACCCCGGGAACTATCATCCTATAAGCCTGACTAGCTTGGCCTGCAAGGCTATGGAGCGCATCATCATGGAACTCATTAGCAGAGACATTGGGAACCTCCAAACACTGGACCCTACCCAATTCAGCTTTGTTAAGGGCAGATCATGCCTCTTAAACCTGGTGGACTTCTTTGAGACAGTTACCAAGGCTATAGATGAGGGAAAGGTGGTACACACAGCCTACCTAGACTTCACAAAGGCCTTTGACACCATTCCCCATTCTGGTATTATAGGCAAGCTCACCAGCCTAAACATAAACCCCTACATCACAAGATGGGTTGCCAACTGGCTCATGGACAGAACCCATATGGTGAGAGTTGTGGGAGCTAGGTCCGACTCCAAATCAGTTACAAGTGGAGTCCTCCAGGGCTCAGTCCTAGGACCCCTCCTGTTCAGCATATACTTTTCAAAGGTACAGGCAAGCACAGGAGGACTATGGCTGACCAAGTTCGCAGACGACTGCAAACTAGGGGCTATAATTGACTCTCCAGCTGACACAGACATCCTCCAAAAGGGTCTCACTGAGATGGATACCTGGTGTCAAAATCATGGCCTCAAGCTAAATGCCAAAAAGTGCATAGTCATCCCCTTCACTATCGAGAACTGGCTCACCAATCAATGCCTACTTCTGAACCCCAATAAAACTAAACTTCTACTCTTCCCTCCCACTAGTAGATCCACCACACTTTCATTCTCTGTCACATCTAACAATGGTACCACTATTTCCCGAGATAATCACACCAAACTGCTAGGGGTTATCATAGACAACAATCTCAAATTTGACCTACAGGTCAACAAAACCATACAGACCATCAATAAGAAGCTTGGATCACTGTATAGAAACAAGACATTTTTAACCCCACTGGCTAGGACTGCAATCGTCCGATCACACCTACTCTCTACTCTCTTATATGCCTCACCTGTACTCTCAAACCTCAACAAATCTGAACTAGGTAAGCTGTCCCATAGCTACAATCATATTGCCAGATTTGCCACTGGCTCCACCTATAAAACCCACCACTGCCAGAACCTTAAACAACTAGAGTGGCTAGAACTGCCCAGCTTAGTTCAATTCAGTCAACTCTTAATAGCGCACAAAATTTTGTACCACCCTGAGGATACCCCCTCACTTAAAAATATTATTAAGCCATATAGAAATCTAAGATCCCTACGGTCAGCCAATAAACTACTGGTCCAAACCCACAAAGCTAATAACTCTGCTGGTGAATCTCTGTTTGCCAACTTCATTGGCAAAACCTGGAATTTGTTGCCAAATATATAACCCTACAATCCTCCAAAAGTGTCTTCAAAAAAAAACTCAAACAGTATCTCAAAGTGAATTGGCTATGCCCATGTACCAACCCTGATTAAGTTATAAACTAAAAGCATATTCTGCAATTATCATAACTTGTAACTACATCACCAAGCTCTGCTTCCAATCTGATGTCTCTTACTTTTAACTGTCTGTCCATGACAATTGTGAGTCCCTACTAGGGAACACTACTAACCCATTGTATATAATCACTTTGTTTTTATAATTGTTTGCTAACTTCTGTGTAATCTATGTAAGTTTGTCTTTGTGGAGCTTTTCTCCCCAGGCCTCCACTGAAAATGGACATATATCCAGTCGGACTATCCCGGTAAACAAATGTAAAGTAAATAAATAAATAAATTTGGAAAAAAACAAAGTACCCACAAACTAGCACATAGGTGGTAGTCCCCTAAATACGGAAGATGTAATAAGGGATCTGGGGACCCAAGTAGATAGTAATCTCACCTTTGATAATCACATTGCCAAAGTGGTTAGAAAATCCTTCTACGTGGCCCACCTAATCACAAATGGGTTCGCATCCAGATCAAAAGAGGTCATTGTGCCTCTCTACTCATCATTCATCAGACCAATCATAGAGTATAATGCCCCATTTGGGATGTACCTTACAAGACATCTGCAACAGCTGGAAAGACCAGAGAAGTACCTCACCAAGAGGATCATTGGCCTCAAACAGATGCCTTATGCAGCTCAACTGAAGAAATTACAGCTGTACTCGGTTGCATACCGCCTACTCAGAGGTGATCTCTGCCTGACATACAAGGCCATGTCCAACCCAGAATTGATGGACATGCTCCACCTAAAGAAAACCATATCTCCACGAGCCACACACTCTAGGGATCTAAACCTCACCACAACAATAAATAGGATGTGCTGGAGGGATAGATTCCTGTCCCAGAGACTTCCCATGCTTTGGAACAAGATCCCAATCTACATTAGGCAGGGCTCCTCGCTAACACTCTTCAAAAGAAATCTTGACAAGTGGATGGGAAACAGAAAGTTTACCTCAGGGATCACTTCAGTGGCTCTGCTGGACAGAGGCACAGGGAACTAATCTAAGGGGGTGGCAAAAGCCAACACATTCTGGCTAGGCTTATAAATGCCTTCAGGCAGATAGCCTAGTACCTACCTATGAACCTATAAACCTATTGGTATAATCAGTATGGTCTTGCACTAATTTTTTTATTTTAGTTGACTTTAATTTGTCCATTTGTTGTCCTATACTTGAAAAGATACGATTGTGATCGTAATGATACCATAAATAGTCTGTGTGATTTTTTATCTCCCCATTTAGTTGTTCTACTTCTTTCCCAATGTTATCCACTGCTATTTTATAATGTTTACTCATTACATCCATCAGTTCAATCCCGTGCTTGTTGAAAAGTTGGATAAATTCTTTATGAAACACTGACCCAGCTTCTAAGCCTGTAGGGAATTGCCAAGATCTAAGACCTTTAGGAACGATGTTACTCTTGGTACACTCGGCAAAGTACACTATTTTTAGCTGAAGTTTTTTGTATTTAAGGAGTTTATAATCGAGTGTTTTCAACTTATACACTAGTAAATGTTCACTTCCTCCAGCCGATGACAACGGTATGTTTTCTGCTCCTTGGGTGCTGAGTGTTGGTGAGTCTCTTAGCCAGGCAGAAATATCCAGGGCACCAATGAGCCCCGAGGAAGTGTTAATGTTCTGTTCATTAATTATATTGCTTGACAGTGATGTTTGGGACCGATTCTCAGCGTACATTGGTTGTAAAACATTAGTGTTCATACTATTAGTCTACTGATCATTAGAAGTTAGAGCTACAGGGAAGTTATAGTTCATGGTGTTGTCCACAGGTCTATTAGAGTACCCATTCAAAGGGTTGAGATTATTCTGTGATAGTGAAGTTTGAACTTGAGATAGAGATTCCACACGGGCTGCAAGATCATCTAGCCATTTAGTCATTAGTCCCAGCAGCAGGGTGAGGTTCCTGGCTTCATTGTGTGTAGATTGGGTAGATTGCATCAATGAACTCTCCAGTCCCTCTAGTTCTTCAGATGCCATAACAAAGACAAACTAGTGCAAACAGAAAATAGAAATAGGAGCAATACAAATCCAAAACAACCAAAGTACTCCAGGACCAAGAGAAATAAAGTTTAATGAAGTGTGTTTTTTGCCTTTTTAACAGAATTCAGTATTTATTTAAAATAGTTTAAACAATGTTTTGAAAATACATTTTTCTAGTTATTTCAGGCTATCAAAGGTGTTATTGTGTATTTGATCTTACATTAAGCGGCTGCAGGATGATTATGCTTTGCTTTTAAAAAGTTAAAAAAGTTACAAAGTCCAATAGTTCAAAATTTTAAGGGGCATTGAGTTGTTAATTGTTAATTATGTTATTTAATATGTTAATGCTTTCTGTCAAGACTGTTTTATTAGTGTTCTTAAGCATAGGCTTATGTTCAATTGTTTATCTGAAGAAGTTGGGTCAGTGTACCCGATGAAAAGTGCTTCATTAAACTTCATTTATTTCTCTTGGTCCTGGAGTACTTTGGTTGCTTTGGATTTGTATTGTTCCAGAATTTGTAGATGACTCTGGACTCTCACCCCCAAGGAGTGGGGTGAGGACAACATAACTACATTGTTAAGCCAATTGGACCAAATTATGTGTGCTCAGTGGATACTTGTGTGAAATGAAGAGCTAAGTGTGAGACGATATTTTTTTTTTTTTGGGACAGGTGCCCATTTTTTTTTTAGGGTGAGAGTGGAATGTTATGGAAGGGACACAGGTACGTGTGGGGGAGGTAAGTTGGGTAGGTGAAGAAGCTTTAGCACACAGACAATACAAACAAGACATCAGACAGGGTTGGTGTGTGACACAAGAGGGGGGTGAACACCTTGGATGGTGAGGGTGTTGTGGAATCGCAGTCCAATGTGCCTCCACAAGGTAACAGCATGACTCACATCTCCACCCTTGGGACTGTCGGAACTGCTCCACCACTGCCCAGAAGGTGACAGTGGTGGAGGCTGGGCTCCAGAACAAGCCTGCCCCACCAAGGTGGCCAGCATGTTCTCCATCTGGAGCAGGTGTCATCCAACCCCACAAAAGATGATCCCATGCACCAAAGTGGCAGTTCATTATGGGTGAGAACTGCCCCTCCACCACTGCTCCCAGAGTGGTGCCTGTCCCTGTCCCATGGGGTGGTACTACCTGATGCCACAGGTAGTACAAGGGCAGCAGAGGGGGCAATACCAGGCTGGGTTCCAGACGTGCTGGGAACTGGTGCCACAGGGGTAGGAGGCAAGGTAGGTGTATCACAAAGAACCAGCTGACCTTGATGAGTTGTAGTAAAGTAGTTATAAGAATAAGTTAAGGTTTGTAATAACCAAAACAATGTTCATATGAACAGAATGGAACATAACATTGATTAATACAAATACATATTATGGTATATTAAGTGTAACACAACATTAAGTAACGTAACAGTAAGTGTGTTAAAGCAAGCCAGAATGAAACAACCCATAAGGCCACCAAAACAGTTGGTTTAAAAAAAATGTTAATATTAAATCATAATAATAAATAACAATAATACATTAAAGAAGATAAGGTGTGGGTAAAGAGAGAAAAACATGCCATTATTATTTTATTATTTATTATTATTATTTTATTTTACATTTGTTGACCGGGAAAGTCCGACTGGATGCATGTCCATTTTCAGTGGAGTGCCAGGGAGAAAAGCTCCACAGTTAAATTTTAAGCAAAATATAAGGTGTATACAGAAACATTCAAATTTACATAGATATTACCAAACTTAACATTGACTAGTAACATAGCATTTAAGCTCAAAATTTAACATATTTACATAGACTGAACACATCTTTTACAGTTTTAGGTTGAGGCATTACATAATAGTGAACATTGTTAGCGGGAGTTGCATTTTTTGCTTTATGCAGTTGACTTGTTGGAGCAAGTTAGCCACAGTAGGGAGTGTAGGAACAAATAGAGCAAAGATTAGACATAGTAGAGAGTTTAGTAGCAGGAGAAGAGACAGAGATGGGAAACTGAAGAACAGGTTAAATAAGAAAAGCAGGAGGAGTAAGTAGCTTAAGTATAGGGTAAGAGTAGAGGTGTAAAGATAAATGTGTAGTGGATAGATAACAGAGTGTCCTAGCAGTGACCTATTGGTATTGACTAAGGAGTATGAATTAGAGGTGGAACTGGAAGGAAGCTAGAGAAGTTGCATTCTTTTGGTGATGAAGCAGAAGTCAGAGGGCAAGAGTAAGGGGAGAGGGTGGTAGAGGGGGAGAGTCAACCAGGCGGGGAATGTGCATATCCATGTGTGCTTTAGGTGTTCTTTCAGTAGTCTTTTAAATGTAATCTTTGAGCCTGCTGAGGTAATAACAGTAGGTAGGGTGTTCCAAATTTTGCCTGTGTAATTAGGGAAGAGGGAGTCCCCTGCTATGTTTTTGGTCTTGGCAACCTTGATTAATTTTTTGTTGCTAGAACAAATATGTCTAGTTTTAGCTTGTAGTTGTAGTAGATTGGCCAGAGCTGGAGTTTTGGACAAAGGAAAGCTGATGATAGTTTAGGAGATTAAGGAATTCAAGCCAACCAAGTTGTTTTAGGGAATGGGAGTGGTGGGTAGAGGGCACCGGTAGCAAATTTTGCAATTTGATTGCAACAGGTGTTGAGTTTGACAATTTCAGTTTTGGGTAAGTTGGAGAGAATGGGTGAGGCATAAAATAGTGTGAAAACAAGGTGAGTTTGAGCAATTGTTATCCTAGCAGGTTGTGTTAGAAATGGTTTATTTTTATATAGACTACCCAGTTTTTTGTGGATATTTTTAATATTTTGATTTATATGCTGATTAAATATGAGGTTATTATCAATGGTCACTCCCAGCAATTTAGTGTGAGTGCCAGGGGAGATGACAGTCACATCCCTGGACACAATATTAAATGGGCTGGGTATTGTTGTAGATTTGTTAGGTGTAAATAGCAGCAGTTTGTATTTTGGGGGATTTAATATTAGGTTTTTGTTAACAAACCAGTTTTCAGTGGTATGGAAGGCTTTTTAGATTATAGAGAGGAGTTTCTGAGGATCATTGGCTGAACAGACAAGTGTTAAATCATCAGCATATTGTATAACTGTTGCATCTTGACAGATGCTGTGGAGGTTATTGGTGAAAATGGAGAATAGGAGGGGACCATTAGTGATATTGCAGATGATATCCCTAAAACTGACAATACATACTTCTACAAGTGTGTAGTGTCAGTTGTGAGTAAAGTGACTACAATTCTTCTATAGCTGATGTAGCATGTACAGTACATACCTCTCAAGCTATTAGCATGGGATAGTATGGGGAAAGCAATTACAAATGAAGGTACACAATGGCACAGAACAGTTTCACATAATCTGAACATACATAACTACCAAGGTATTCTGTAAACAGATTTGAAAACACATTGCATTCCAGGTAAACATTTATCTGGTAACCATGGACCAGACAGACTAAGGAGTAATAATTATAATACAAAAGATCATGACAGTTGAGAGGTATGTTTGTGTACATCAAGTAGACTAAACAGCCATCATGACTTAATTGGCAAGTATGGGAGTAGAACCCAAAAGATGTGACTGCAGGGGACATTGTAAATAATGTAACAATTGACTGCAGCAACTTAGAACAAACATGCAATGAATAAAGCCCTACTGCAAATATTAAGACAGATTTATTTATGAAACCACAATGCTGTTTAACACTTTATTGGTATTCATGTTAATTATCTGTGAAGTCTACACATGATATCTGCCCATAAAGTTGGCTACCTCACCCCTATACCTGTTGTTCCTGGAGTGGGAGGAAGACAGAGCATTATGTGACTGAAATTGGCCTGGAGACAGCCTTGAACCATACTATGAGTTGTGCAATACATTTGTCAGGCCATAACTTCTGCATTCTACAGTTATTACAGTTTTACAGTTGGCTGCAGTGACATTGTAACATACATTCAATGAATGCATCCCTTCTGCAAATATTAAGACATATTTATTTAGGAAACCATAATGCTGCTTAACACTTTATTGCTATTGGTGTTATTTATCTGTGAAGTGTACACACAATATCTGCCCATAAAGTGAGATACCTCATCTATATACCTGTTGTTCCTCGAGTGGGAGGAAAAGAGAGTATTATGTAACTGAAACTGGCCTAGAGACAGCCTTGAACCATAATATGAGTTGTGCAACACATTTGTCAGGCCATTACTTTTGCATTCAACAGTTATTACAGTTGTACAGTTGACTGCAGCAACCTTACCATAGACATGCAGTGTATACAGCTCTACTGCAATTATGTTATGACACCATAATCCTGCTTTACACATTTTTGCTTACTGTTATTGGTAATGTTTATTGTTTATTGTACTACAGTTTTTATTGTTCATTTATTGCACTACAGTTCTTATTGTCCATTTATTGCACTAGAGTTCTTACTGTTTATTCTATATTAAAGTACAAGTTTTATCATGTATTCTTTATTGCAGTACAGTTTTTAATGTTTATTGTCTATTGCACTACAGTTAGCATAAATATATCCATACTTACCACACTCATGGTGCAAATTGGCCAGGCGCCCAGCATGGGACTGCATGTTCTGATTCCTCTCAGCTACAGCTATTGGGAGAGAAGCACACCATTATGCATATTAGTTTGGCACTGATTCAGTTTGCATTTTAGTAAAATTTACTTATGTATTTATTTATTTATTTATTTACTTATTTATTGACATCTGTTGACTGGGAAAGTCCACTGGACCAAAAAGTCCCATTTTCAGTGGAGGCCCAGGGAGAAAAACTACAGCAATTACAGACAATATTAAATTTCAGTTTACACATTACAAATTGTATCAGTGTTTCAAAATAAAATGTAAAAAATAAAAAAAGCTCCAACAATTACAGACATTTTTAAAAATGTCATATCAGAAATTATTAATTGTAACAGAGTCACATATGAAGAAAACATAGAAAAAAGGCTGACATGCACCAAGTATAACTTTTCAATCAGTATACCTTGGTCTAAGAAAATTATGTTTGATAATTACATGAAATATTTTATGGATAGTATAAGTAAAATTAAATAGTAATAGAGGGGAAATGCAGGCTTACAGAAAGAAAAAAGACTGAGTACTAAGAAGTAAAAAAAGGAAATTGTTTGGGTAAGTAGCTAAAGATAAATTAAGGTGGTTTAGTCATGATAGTACTGGAACAGATTTGGCTATTGAGGTATAGTTCCTTTAGTGCTGTTTTGAATGTTATTAATGAGTTGAGTTGAGTGATAGAGTGAGGGAGTGCAAAATAGTGGGATAAATACTTACATATGTCTGGGGCATGCCCAGCCCTTGTCTCTTGGACCCAGGTGTCCAATGTTCCCCTCTTTCTACACTTCAGGTTGTCATAGTGATGACAACACTGCTCATCAATGCGGGGGATATCAGCAGCACTAGTAAGCACCCTGGCTTACAGATCGCAGGCCATAGTCTTACATTCTGAGCTCTAGTACTCACCCTGCATCAGACTAGGTTCATAATTAGGAGCCCAACAAAAACCCTGGACTCCTGAACACCCCATCTCTGCACTTGAAAGTGTGGACCCTCTCCAACACCCTGTGGCATACTCACAGTTAGACAGACTCCAACAAATTTTGCAGAATTCCCACCTATTGGGCTTAATATAGGCTGTTTTTAAACCCTTACATGTCATTCAGCCACATTCAAAAAAGTGCTGTGTTGCTTAATATTGTGCAAACCAGCTAAGTAGAGCTGAGCATAGCAAAAACTTGCACAACTGTCGTTTTAGCAAAGCTTAGCGACATGCAACAGCAGTAACCATTAACCATCTTTAAGCAATGCTTAGCACAGCGCAGCTCTGCCAAATGTACCAATTTTGTTTTTACATTAAACAAGAAATCAAATTACATAAAAAAATGGTATGACTGCTAGGCTGTTAAACCATGACTTGCTAAGCTTTAGGCCATGACTCTACCCATTTAGCTACTTGGATAGTACGTAAACTAGTATACCTTATAAATAAACTCAGAAAAAACAAACTGCAACAAAATGAAGGAGGAAAAAGGACCACACCGGATACTCAAAACAGTTCCAATTAGCGCTTTTGTTTACTAAAATAAGCAAACTTCTTCAGACAATTTTAAGACACACAAGTACACTTAAATACAATACTTATCATGACATCATTTCCTTTAGAAAAACATAATTTCCTTTGGAAAAACATAATTTCCTTTGGAAAAACACAGCCTCATTTTAAAGTGCCAAACTCTAAAAAACAAACCATATATCAAAAAACAAATGAATAAATAAAAATCCTTACAAATACTTCCAAAAATTCCATGTAAAAATACATTTGTATAATTTAATAAATATACAGTAAAAAACGTTAAAACATGTAGAAACATAAATCTATCTAATTAACGCTTTTAATTTCAAGATGGTCTTAATAGAAACAAAGTCATTTAAACCTGGCGGAACTAAGGCATTTAATTTCAACTGCCAAATCAGTTCCTTCTCCTCTAATTTCAAATCCATCGGTCCACCCCTAAAATTATCCAGAACTTTTTCAATAACTAAGAACTTGAATTCATGTTTGGGACACAAATTGATATGCCTTGCAAGTGCATTGTTCAAATTCTTTTTATCAATGGCATACAAGTGCTCATAAATTCTATTCTTGAGGGGTCTTTCAGTTTTGCCCACGTAAAAAATGGAGCAATTTTTACATGAGCTCAAGTAAACCACCCCTCTGGTGTTACAATTGAATTTATCATTGATATTATATTTTTTGCCATTTATTGTAAAAAAGGTTACCACATCTATAAATTTGCACCAACGGCAGGCCTCACATTTAAACATCCCACAGTGTGGGGGATGACATTTTAAAGTACTATTTTCCAAAAGTGTTTTTAAATTCCTGCCTTTCCTGAAGACTACAAAGGGAGCCTCTCCTACATGTTGCCTAGTTAAATTATTATCTAATAAGAAGGACCAATTTTTTAAAATGATTGATCTCAAAAAAGGAGCATCTATAGAAAATGTAGTTATAAAGCTCAACCTTGCTAAATCAACATCTGAGGACCCAGATGGTTGTTTAGGGACAAAATCCCTATGATCCCAGTCAATTCCTGATGTGTTGCAAGTAACGTCCAAATTGTCCAATGAATTATCTGGACTAAGAGCCCAAATTGGTGAAGATATTACTATCTTTGACATTCAATAATGGTTTAAAAATACCACAAACTCTTTTAGAGGAGATTTCATCTATCAGGTCATCCACTAAATTGATGGGGTAGCCACGTTTACCGAACATTTCCTTCAATAAGCTGCATTCATCTAAAAAATGATTCTCTAAGGTCACCATTCTTGCAGCCCATACCAGTTGACCCTTAACAACTCCCCTTTTCTGATGAAAAGGGTGGCAACTGGAAAAATGAAGGAATGCATTCGAGTATGTGGATTTTCTAAAAATTTTGGAAATAACCCCATCCAATGAAGGACGTTTAATCAATTCAACATCAAGGAAGCAAATTCGTTCAGTAATGACCCAGGTAAATTCAAGGAAATTTGTGTATTTAGAAATATGTTCAACAAATGCTGCAGCAGAATTCCTACTACCTCACCAAAGGATAAAAATATCGTCTAAATAACGGGTGTACCATGCAACTTTTTCTTGGAAAATATGGTCCCTAAATAGGAATTGTTTTTCCCAGTGGGCCATCACTGTGTTGGCAAAAGTACCATCACACGGAGACCCCATGGCTACACCAGTTTTCTGTAAGTAAAATTCTCTGTTGAACAAAAAATAATTATTACTCAAAACTAATTCCAACAAATAAATAATTAAATCAATAGAAGCACTATCCAAATGTTGTTCTAACAAAAAGTCCCTGACCCATTCACAACCAAGCTCCTGAGAAATGGTAGTGTACAAATCACGGACATCAATTGTTAAAAAATTCAGGTTCCTAGAAAAAGGAAAATTATTCATGGCACCTAAAAATGCCCATGAATCCTTGCATATCTGGGTTTCATTTCTTAAAGCTTCCTTGAGTTTGACATCCACAACGAAGATTATAATTATAACATGAGTTCTCTGTTGACCAATAGGGCTTATGTAAAAGTTTCCCTCAATGAAATGAATGGAGCATATCAAAAAATTAAAGGCTTCATTAATGATTTGTTTCTTGAGGAACGCATTGATGTTGATTTGTGGAACTTTCTGTTAATCCCCTACCCAATCACCCCTACCTTATTTGGCTTACCTAAAATCCACAAAAATTTGGAAAAACCTCCCTTCCGTCCCATCATTGATGGGAGGCAGTCTATAACTTATGGATGTGCTAAATTTGGGGATGTTAAACTCAAGGAAGCTTTAAGAAATTAAACCCAGATATATCTACCATCATATAAATATGGCAATTGTGGTTTAAATGCTATACCAATGGCTAGAATTTTATGTGATGTTGGCCATTAGCTTAGTAAGGTCCTATGACCGTATAAAGATTGCACATGTCAATGTTGCTGTCATCCACATGTGCTGTCTTGAGCTGTGGATGTGCGTAGCCCTAAAATGCTGTATTCCAGTGTGGGGTTTTGAGGTAATGTATTGATGAAGAGTGCTGAATTTTATTACTTGTTCCTTCCATAACAGCTGTATTACTATGCCTGTTGTGGACTGTTGACATGGGATGATGTTATGTCTACTGTTGCCTTAGTATAGCATGTGCTTTTGTCATGGAGTATATTAGCATTCTACACATTTCTCATTCAAGCATCACAGTGACACTTGCAGTATGGCACATGTGTGTATGTGTATACCTAACATTATAAACTGCAATGTGACATACAGCAATATTACATCATACTGATTACATGGGCACATATGCCTTGTTTCACCCACATATTGTAATGCTGTTATATACAAAAACATATTATCAGATTCTACTTACTTGCAGTCTTGGGGAATTCATTGTATGCACAATTGTTTTACTATTCACAAGGGGATTATTCAGGTGTTGTCCAGCAGCATTGTGTGACTGTCATCATTTGTGTTATTAACTGTTCTGCATGCACCACATCAACCTCATTTGTAATGTGCCCATTGATGGTATCTGAGCCCTCATACACACCTTTCCAATGATAAACATATAAGAATATGATGCGCAACTGATGTAATGACATGAACTAGGTGGAGACGTACAACTGTGTTAACAGTTCAGCCGTGTCTCATGTGATTCATACTCAAGGCTGTATTTGGTGGTGTTGTCACAAATCTTTTATTAAGTAAGTACAAAATCTTAAGGGGAATACACAGATATGTATACACATGGTTGTGGATGTTACTATGAATACTTAGCTGGAGGCAATAGACAACCTGCTAGCTGGCAGATTTAGCTAAAACATCAACTCACCTGACCACACTACACATCTCACAGTGTATATATACAAACATTTCTCAGCATATTTTATCAAGAGAGAAGCTCATGTGTGCACTCTCTAAGGCTAAAAACATGGCATTAGTGAGCCTTGACAGCATTCCATGATAATTAATTTATAATTTAAAACATGACCTAGCTGACACAGTTGGATCTTAACTTAACCACAGACTCCAGACAGGCTATTGTCTGGCAGAATGGTGGACAGCATCAGTCATTTGTATGAACAAGGGGGGACCATCACCTGGCACAGGCAATTATAGACCCATAAGCCTGACTAGCTTTGTTTGTAACCCAATGGAAAGAATCATTATGGACCTTATAAACAATTGCATATGCAATCTCCCGACTGTGTAAACAGCACATTTTGTCTTTGTTAAGGCTAGATCATGTCTGTTAAATCTTGTTTATTTCTTTGCGAAGGTCACCAAGGCCATGGATGATGGACAGAATGTGCATTCCATCTAACTTGACCTGGCCAAAGCATTTGACAGAATTCCACACTCAGATATTTCAGAGAAACTGTCTCAACTGGGCATAAACCAGTACATCATCAAGTGGGTAGTACAATGGATCACCACCAGGACACATACTCTTAAAGTGTGTGAAGTCACTTCTAGCAAGAGGTCAGTGACCAGTGCAATACCACAGGGTTCTGTACTAGGCTCTTTCCTGTTTAACCCTGGAACATATAACAATTATTGGAGTGTATAGACCACCAAAGTCAAGTGCAGATGACCTAGAGGAATTCGTACATTTCTTACATGAAACACAGGAGGGAAGAATAATATTAGCTGGGGACTTAAATTTACCAGAAACAGTCTGAAATAATATTGATTCAACAATGTTAGTAAAGAAATTATTCACAGAGTATATTCAGGAACAACAAATGCTTCAGATTGTAAAAAACTTAGCAGGGGATGGAATATGCTAGATATTGTTTGTGTTCCCAAATAAATTACTGTAACTTCAAGTCAAGTATTATCACCATTGATGTGCAGTGATCATGGGTTTCTTAAGGTTAATTTGTTGCTAGATAATTCTGCCAAACTGAAATCTAAGCCAATGCACAGAAGGTTAATTACAGATTATAGGGAAGCAGAATAGTTACTATATAAAACTAACTGGAGTGAGGTGTTCAGTGGAAAAACTGCAGATGGAATGTGGAAAGTTTTGAAAGAGAAATTGTTTGAGTGGAAAAAGTCAAAATAATGTTTAACATTAGGATCGGGTCTATATTAGAACATTGAACTTTCAAAATTTTGAGTGTTCTAATATCGACCCATTTTCAGCGAACACTGAAAATATCAAAAAACAGAAAGCAAATTTTTTCCTAGGGAAAGAATTTGGTTGTCCGTTTCTGTTGCTTCTGTATTTTCAGAGCTGTGGTGGAAAGTTACGGGTCGGGTTCAGGTAAGTGTGCGATTGTGTGGACGTGAGGATTATGGCGGGTTAGGTGAGTTAAGGTTAGGGCATGGGTCAGGTAAGTGTGCGATTGTGTGGAAGTGAGGGTTAGGGCAGGCTAGGTGAGTTAGGGTTAGGGCGCGGGTGAGATGACTGTGCGATAGTGACAGACTTTAAGGTTAGGGTTTGGGTTAAGGTAAGTGGATAGTTAGTGGTGTATGTATAGTTTAGTGTAGGGTTAGGTGTGAGAGTTTAGGTGTATGTGTGTGGATTGCTGTTTATTTGGTGTGCTTGTATTGTGTGTATGTGTTTTGGAACAGCATTTTTTTTTCCATAGGAAAAAATTCGCTGTTCTGTATGTTCGATGTTTTAAATTTTCGATTCATAGGGTTCGATATTAGAACACTCAAAATTTTGAAAGTTTGGTGTTCTAATATAGACCCTCAGGATCTAGGTATGCAACATCAGGGGGCTATATTTCCATAAGAACAAGATACCTGATTAAGGTGAAAGAAAAAAATATAAGAAATGGAAGAGAGGTCAAACTACAACTTTGAAAACTGAAATAAACAAGCTGGACAAACAGATTAAGCATAGTGTTAGACAAGATCAAGAAAAATTTGAAGAAAATTTATATAAATATATTGAGGGTAATAGGAAACCTTTTTATAGATTCATAAGATGTGGAAGGAATAAATATGTACAAACTGATAAATTGTGTGCAGATTCTAAAATGTATTCTCAGACACAACAGATTATAGATATATTTACAAAATCTTATGCAAAATAGTTTGGCTCTACAAAAAGGGTCATAAAGTTGTCCTAGTGACATTCAGGTAACCCCAGATACTGGAATCAAATTAGATTATATTGAAAAAGAACTGTGCAAACTGGATCCAAACAAAGCACAGGGAGGAGACTGAATAAGTAACAATGACCTGAGAACACTTCAGCAAGAACTTACACTACCATTATATTTATTATTCACTAGGTCATATAAATAGGGGAGATTCCTCAAGACTGGAGACATGCACTTATTAAACCTGTCTTTAAGGGAAAGGGGAGTAGGACAAACCCAGAATTATATAGACCCTTAAGTCTACTTTCATGTTGTGAAAAAATAATGGAGAAGGTAATACTGGCTAAGTTATTGTCAGAACTGGATAGGCTGGGACTTGAAACCATATATCAGCATGCATATGTTGAAAATAGATATATTACCACATGTGACATGATGTTCTATAAGAATATAATAATAGCTATGAATGAAAACTTGTGCTATGATGTGATTTATATAGATTTAACTTCAGCATTTGACAGGGTCATACACAAAACACTGATCAATAAATTAGTACAACTAGGTATTGATATACTGTTGATAAGATGGATAGCTGCATGGCTTACAAAAAGGACATGGCAAGTATCACACACCAACTGGACAGGTGAAATCCTTGGTTACAGTCAAGATGTCCTGCAGGGCTCTGTCCTAGGCCCTTACTTGTTTAGATTGTATCTTTCAGACCTTACTTTTTCATCTGAGGTGTTCTACAGTCTATATGCTGATGACCTGAAATTGGGTAAACTGATTACAAGTGTTACAGATAAGGCATGTTTGCAAAATAATTTGACTAAATTGACCATTTAAATACATCAAAAACTAAGTATATGAGATTTGGGAGACATAAACGGAAAGGTGAATACGTAATACAGCACAGAGAGATTGAAAGTGTAGACTCACTTAAGGACCTGGGTATATGGGTAGATTCAGCTATGAGTTTTTCTAATCATATCAATCAATTGGCTAATGGTAGTTATAGAACTATAGGTTGTATAAAAAGATTTATAAAGTCTAGGAAATCAAACATAATAAAGTCATTGTTTGTTAGTTACATTAGTAAGTTAGTTAGTTACATTAGACCCAAACTTTTACACTGAGCTAATCGAAGGAAGGACACTCAGCAAACTTGGAGCTATAATATATAACATTAAGTATCCTGATTTTGTTTATTTTGTTCTTTATTTCTTTGTTATTTATAGCACTTTGTGTACTGTGTATTTTTTCTAGCTAGTTTCACTGTGTGTGAGGTATTAACTGGAAATTGTCCACTTTTATTAAGCATCTGTTGGGTTGTTTGTTTCTGATAACTTGTTGCAGTTAAACTCTTTTTTCTAGAGGCTCCTTTAGCTGTTTAAAACTTTCATTTAAAGGCTCACTGCTGCTTTTCAGCTGTGAGTAACATTTCTGCAGTTTGTTCTAAGTAGTGGGGATATTTGTAGCATTTCCATATTCAGGCTTGTATTTGGGCCTAGTGTTTGTGGAGGCTGTGTGTCTGAGCACATAATTCAGGGACATCTTGATTTAGCCAAAGCCATCAGGCATTTCAGTGAGAGAGAATTGTTGAGGTCATTGGCTGACTGAGGTCACCTGGACTACAGCTTAGACTAAGCATCTCATTGGTTCTTTTGAGATTTCTTTCTTAAAAGCTGTCTCAGGTTTCAACTTTCTGTTACCTAAGAAGCTCAGTTGAGAGTGTTCTGCCATTTTACACTGAGCTAATCGAAGGAAGGACACTCAGCAAACTCGGAGCTATAATATATAACATTAAGTATCCTGTTTTTTGTTTATTTTGTTCTTTATTTCTTTGTTATTTATAGCACTGTGTGTACTGTGTATTTTTTCTAGCTAGTTTCACTGTGTGTGAGGTATTAACTGGAAATTGTCCACTTTTATTAAGCATCTTTTGGGTTGTTTGTTTCTGATAACTTGTTGCAGTTAAACTCTTTTTTCTAGAGGCTCCTTTAGCTGTTTAAAACTTTCATTTAAAGGCTCACTGCTGCTTTTCAGCTGTGAGTAACATTTCTGCAGTTTGTTTCCCATCCTCCCTCCCTGTTGGTATAGTGTTTTTATAGTTGGTGGCTTTGCAGTTGCCCGCCCCTAGTGTAAATTTGATCTGGGACCCTCCTCCCAGTCTAGTGTCATTACCTCATTCTACCCAGTACAGGGAGAGCATTTGAGAAGGCCAATCAGCTTAGTTTCTGCTACTCCTTTCTCTCTTTCCTTTCTCTCTTTCCACTTACAAAAAAAAATGTATCTGCTTTTACTGTATTTGTGTTTTTTCCTACTTTATTTTGCTTTTGCATCATCTTAAAAGTACTCAATTGTATTTATTACTGCTTGGTGTAACTCATTCTAAGCCTTTTAGTTTAAGCACTTGGGCTTCAGACCAGTTTTACATTAAGAAGGTTTGTGGTCTGCACTGTAGTGGCAGAACAGGTAGCTTACATCCTTCTAAGTTGGGAACTGCTGATTAAGGGCTCAGTGTCTGTTATTCTAAAAGTGTATTAATTCTGGTTTAAGCACTTGGGCTTCAGGCCAGTTATTTTACATTAAGAGGGTTCGTGTTCTGCACTCTTGTGGGAGGAGAGGCTGGACTGTGTCCTTCTGAGCTGGGAATTTCTGGTTAAAGGCTTATAGTGCCTGCATATTTGAACTGCTTCTTACTGAAATTGGTACACCGTGTTTTCTGTAGCATAGACTAGATCCAGGCCTGCTGAATCTAGCTTTGTTTGTATAACTTGAGCACTAATTCAGGCATTCTTTAAAGTATTCAGTTGTATTTATTACTGCTTGGTAGTAACTTGATTAAAGTGTAGCTATCATTCTAAGTCTTTTGGATTAAGCACTTGGGCTTCAGACCAGTTGTTTTACATTAGGAAGGTTTGTAGCCTGCACTGTGGTGACAGGACAGGTAGCTTACATCCTTCTAAGTTGGGAACTGCTGATTGAGGGCTCAGTGTCTGTTATTCTAAAAGTGTATTAGTTCTGGTTTAAGCACTTGGGCTTCAGGCCAGTTATTTTACATTAAGAAGGATCGTGGTCTGCACTCTTGTGGGAGGAGAGGCTGGACTCTACCCTTCTGAGCTGGGAATTTCTGGTTAAAGGCTTATAGTGCCTGCATATTCTAACTGTTTCTTACTGAAATTGGTACACCTTGTTTGCTGTAGCATAGACTAGATCCAGGCCTGCTGAATCTAGCTTTGTTTGTATGCTTGTTTGTTTGTTATTTCCCTGAAACACTAATTCCACCTAAAATGCGGCTTTTCAGCACTTCTGTGGATCCCTAGTGATGTCTGCATTGCTTAATGTACTTATTTCCTTGTTTCACTTGAAAGAAAGTTACTGTTTGTTGTTTTTGCATTTAAGTTACCTGTAACACATTGCATTTAAGTTACCTGGCACTTGCTCACTAAAGCAATTATATAAGTCAGCACTAAAAAATTAAAAGCACTACACCCTCACAAACTCCCCTTGAGTACCTCGTTCCCCATTGGCCCTTTTTTTCAATTATAAAGGAATTCCCAATACTATTCTAGCATGTCCAAAGGTCAGTTGTCAATCTCCTCTCCGGTTCAGCTGGCGAATCTGGGAATCTTGAGGCAATGTTACAACTGCCTCATGTACACAGACAACCCTCTCCTCCTCCCAACAAATTCCAACACATGTGAGAGATGCAACCATATAGCCAAACTGGAGGCTAAGCTCTCTCAACTCAGTACTGGCATAACCAGTCAGGAGGAGAAGGAAACCACACTCACTACAATTCCAGTCTCACATAGACCTACCACAACAGCAAACCAAACACATAAACACACAAAAACATACTCGGAGGCTCTAAATATAAATCTGCCTAAGCAGCAGAGACATCCAAAGCAGACACCCAAGCAACCGCTACCCCAAAACAAAACACGTACAACACATAGCTCACAAAGCCAGTGTGCCGAACAGTAACAGCCCTTAAGGCAAAACAACACACCTGATACACTTGTAATAGGTGACTCTATCATCAGGCACACTGACGTCCCGCTCACCAGGCTGGACAAGGAGAAGGTTACGGTGAGCTGCCTGTCGGGCGCTAGGATCCACCACATAACACAAGCACTCAGGTCACTCCAAGGCAAGTACAAATATGACTCAGTCATTGTCCATGCTGGTGTGAATGACCTGAGACGTACCTCCCTGGACTACATGAAAAGAGACATAGAGGAGCTCTCTGAGCATGTAGCCCAGGCCGGTATGACCCTGACCTTAAGTAGCATCTTACCCTCATCAAGAATGATGCTACAATATGAAGACAAGATGATCAATTTCAACAATTGGCTTACGTATTGGTGTCATTCAAAGGGGATCCAATGCCTGTCAGCCTGGGATGACATGCTCGACAAGCCACGATGCTTCGCTAGGGATGGCTTGCACCTGTCACCCCTGGGCTTTCGGATATTGACAAAGGCTCTTGCTAACCCCATAGTGCCTTTTTTAGGCAAGGCTCAAAAGACAAACCCACCTCCATAGGTATCACAAGGGATAAGAAACTAAGAGTAATGCTACTCAACGCCAGAAGTCTAAACCTCAAGATGCATGCACTTGAAACTCTCCTTAGCATGGAGAACATCGATATCTGTGCAGTAACAGAAACCTGGTTCAAGGCTCCCGAGAGCACCCCAGCACTACCAGGTTATACCTCATACCATGCTTTTCGGCCCCAAAACTTAGACCGAACCACAAAAGGAGGGGGAGTATCAATATTCGTCAAAGATACCCACACCTCCAGGTTGGTGGCACAGCACGAAGCATCAGAGACTATCCATGTGCAACTAACAGTGGGTAAAACTGCCTTCCAGTTTATAGTCTGCTACAGACCACCTTCCCAAACACAGGATCCCCACTTGGCCTTCCTGAGAATACTAGAAAATATGAAGGTCTCTCCAAACACCATTATATTGGGTGACTTCAACTACCCAAACATAGACTGGGAGCATTACTCTAGCTCCAACACCCTATCCCAAAGGTTCCCAGAATTTATAAACTCAAATGCTATGGAACAACTTGTTACCACTCCCACAAGAGGGGAAAACATACTGGACCTGATCATCACCAACATGGGGACACTATGCTCCAGACCAGAAGTGTATCCCTCACTGGTAAGATCAGACCATAAACTAATCTCACTGGATATTCACATCCCGACCCCACCCCCTGCCCAGAAAACCACAGTGAAAAACTTCTCTAAAGCAAATTTCACACACCTCAAAACCAAGGTGGAATCCTTCAAAGCCCCTGGGCCTGTGAAATATACGGCCCAGACCACAGAATCCTTTATAAACGCATTCTATGAACACCTTCAGGAATGCATGGATCATGCAATCCCAAATAAAACCAAGATCCAATCCTCCAAAGGCAGACGTCCTGTCTGGTGGACCCCAGCCATAAACAAACTATACAATAGAAGGAGGAAGCTACTACATGATAGAGCAAAATCCCAAAAAAGGAAGGCATCCCTGATCAGTATTAGCAAAAAACTACGGGCACTCATAAAATCGTCTAAGGCCAGCTTCGAGAGAAAAATTGCACAGGACACTAAGGATAATCAAAAGGCTTTCTTTAGTTATGTTAGGAACCTGGGTGGGAATTCCCAGATATGCTCAGAATTAGTCCAAAATGACAAAAAATACACCGAAGCTGACAGGTTCAGTGCAAACTCCCCCCCCCCTTCCCCACCAAAAGGGCAAATATCTATCCCAACAGAGTGCTGCCCCCCTGACATCTAGATGCTCAGGTAAGAGCCGCCCTCTCCAAAGCAAAAAACATAGCATCAATGGGACCAGACGGTGTCCCGGGCTGCGTCCTACATGAACTCCAAGAAGAGCTAAACCCAAACATAAAATTACTGTTCAATCTCAGCCTTACTACAGGATATGTACCCAAAGAGTGGCGTACAGCAACAGTGGTCCCTCTCCACAAAGGTGGTGCCTCAACGGATCCTGGAAACTATCACCCCATAAGCCTGACTAGCTTGGTCTGCAAAGCTATGGAAAGGATCATCGTGGACCTCATAAATAAAGATATTGGGGACCTACAGACACTGGATCCTACCCAGTTTGGCTTTGTTAAGGGCAGATCCTGCCTCTTAAACCTGGTCGATTTCTTTGAAACAGTCACCAAGGCCATTGACGAGGGGAAGGTGGTCCACACAGCCTACCTGGACCTCGCAAAAGCCTTCGATACAATACCCCACTCGGGCATTATAGATAAGCTCACTAGCTTAAATATAAACCCCTATGTCACTAGATGGGTTGCAAACTGGCTCAAGGACTGAATCCACATGGTTAGAATTGCTGGAGCCATGTTAGACTCCAAACCAGTTACAAGTGGCGTCCCACAAGGCTCAGTCCTAGGACCTCTCTTGTTCGGTATATATTTCTCGGCGGTACAGGCCAACATGGAAGGACTGTGGCTGACCAAGTTCGCAGATGACTGCAAACTGGGCGCCATAATTGACTCTCCAGCCGACACAAGCATCCTCCAAAAGGGCCTCATAGAAATAGACAACTGGTGCCAGAGCCATGGCCTCAAGCTAAACGCCAAAAATTGTATAGTCATCCCCTTTGGTAAAAACAAAGTGCCCACAAATTACCACATAGGTGGTAATCCATTAAGTACAGAAGAAGTCATTAGGGACCTGGGGACCCAAGTTGATAGCAATCTCTCATTTGACAACCACGTGGCCAAAGTGGTTAGAAAACATTTTATATAGCCCACCTAATCATGAAGGGATTCACATCTAGATCAGGGGAGGTCATCGTGCCTCTTTACTCATCCCTCATCAGGCCCATAATTGAGTACAATGCCCCTTTTGGAATGTACCTTACCAGACACCTGCAGCAACTGGAAAGACCCCAAAAGTACCTCACCAAGAGGATCAAAAGGCTCAAACAGATGCCATATGCTGCCCAGTTAAAGAAACTCCATCTCTACTCAGTGGCATACCACCTGCTCAGAGGCAATCTGTGCCTGACGTATAAAGCCATGTCCAACCCAGAATTAATGGACATGCTGCACCTCAGAAAATCCAAATCCCATCGAGCTACGTGCTCGAGAGACTTGAACCTCAGCACTGAAATAAATAGGACATGCTGGAGGGACAGATTCATAACCCAGAGGCTCCCTTCACTCTGGAATAAAATCCCAGTCCAGGTTAGGCAGAGTCCCACATTGACTCTCTTCAAGAGGAATCTTGATGAGTGGATGGGAGATCGTAGGTTTACCCCGGCTATCACTTCTGTGTCACTGTTAGACAGAGGCACAGTATACTACCCTCAAAAAAGGGCATAGCAAAATTAATTTAAAATGGGTGGCGAAAGCCAAACACACTCTGGCTAGGCTTATATATGCCCTAGGGCAGATAGCCTAGTATGAACCTATGAACCTATGAGTATGGAGTAACAATATGGAAACCCTATAGGAAGACAAGCATGAATAAACTGGAAAGAGTACAGTGGAAATATACCAAGGGCATCCATGGATGTGAAAATCTAAGTTATTATGAAAAACTAAAATATTTGAACTTGTACAGTGTCTCTTACAGATATTTAAGAGGAGATCTTAGTCAGGTATATAGGGCATTTAGGGACAACTACCTCTGGGAATGTTTGGGGTTATAAAAAAGTACTAGAGAATCATCAGATAACCTATGTAGAAGATTCTATAGGAATGAGAAGTGTACTAATTGGTTCTCTGACAGAGTAGCTGATGCTTGGAATGGACTACCAAATTACATTAAAACAAGTACTAGTTTAGATATTTTTAAGAACAACCTGGACATTTATTATGGAAACAAGTGTTTTGGTATATTGGGAAGCTAGAAGGGCATTAATGCCCATGCTTGAAACATTTGTATGCATGTATGTACATATGATTGGTATTTAATTCACAGAAGTCAAGGCAAATTTAGCCTTTGTCCAACCTAATTTGTGGATGACTGTAAATTGTGGGCAATCCTTAAATCTAGTAATGGTACTACGGATAGTATTAATTCACACAAATAACTGATGACAAAGTCATAGAGACACACGAAAAATGTCCAAAAAGTCTAATTATTCTTTTTTTTAAGCAAATACTCATCCTAATTACAATATAAACAGCACACCCCTATGAGTGGACCCAGTGGTACATGATCTTTGTACTCAGGTAGATTATAATTGGAATTTCAAATAACATGTGTCCAGAGTGTTGACGAATTCCTTCTATGTGGCATGACTCATGAGAATGGGCATGTTATCCAGATCAAAGGACTTTATAATTCCATTGTAGTCAGCCCTCATCACATCAATAATTGAGAACAATGCACCCTTTTGTCTTTAACTCATCACATCTGCAACAGCTGGAGCAACATCAGAGATTTTGCACAATGAAGGTACAGGGTGTAAAAGACTGAAAGGCATATTACTGTGTTCTGTCCCTTACAGACTACTAAGGACTGATTTGTGTCTGCCCTACAGGGTCAGTCTACAGTCCGGCCCTGATGAAATTGTTACACATTGTTAAAGCAAACTGCACAAGGTCGCTTGTTCCAAGGATGTTAACCTAACCTCTGACATAATAAATGATGTTGGAGAGACAGAAACATTTCTCAGACACTACACCTTCTCTGGAACAAGCTTGCCATTTATGTAAAGCAAAGGCCTTTTCTGACCTTATTCAAGTGCAAACTGCATCAATGGATGGTTAATGCTAATTGTACTCGTGGTGTTATGCCCATGTTCCACATGGATAGAGGCAGCTGGTCTTAAATAACATAGGATAGGCTCATAATTGTGTGAACTTTGTTCAGATAGCTATTTAAAATTGTAAAATTCATGTTAAATATGGCTATGATTTTCTGTCATCTTGGAACATTAGCCTAGTACTCTCCTATGAAGCTATGAAGTCTAATTGTATCCTATGTACAGCTATATTGTGATTGTACAACATCACATACATCACATCAAAATTACCACATGATAATTTGCATGAACATATATGCATGCATGTCAAGATTTCATGCCAGTTTAACAATTTCAATGTCAGGAGAAATAGTGCACATGTGACACACACTTGGTGAGTTTTGATATGGGATGCTACAGTGAGCTCCATGCATTGTTTGGTTTGTGAACAGTATCACAGTGACAGCTTCCTCACTTATTAATGCTGGACTTTGCAGTGCTGTAGTTTCAGTGCACATAGGCATAGTTGATGCATTGCCATCAATCTCACATACTGATGTACCATTCCTTATAGCACACCACTTCTTAATTCATTCATCAATTATAGATGCTTCATACAATACCCATTGCTATCACATTTGGCACATGCATGCAATACCAAACTGTGTGTAGGGAATCCACTCATAACTTTGTGTTGTTTGTAAGTGTTTTTATCCTTATGGATGATAATTATGTCAGTCAGGAATGCTTTAGTCAAGTGTATTACATTGGCACAGTAAGCTTGTACACATCTTGTTGCCCATACAAAACTATTCTTTGGTATGTAAGCCTAGTAGTAATTGACAGTGCAGGCTTCTCTTCAATGTCCTGTACAACATGCATGTGTGATATGTATTTCTATGTTGCAAAAAGTAAATACAGAGATCACTGACAACATTGTTGGCATGGGTTTGATTCTTGCAAATGTGGCTTGTAGATTATGTGTCATGTAAACCTCTCAAATGGCCAGGACTAAGTCAACACTGTCCCACTTAACCCTGCTAAAGACAGCTTGTTATTGGAAAAGGGGTGGTGACTTCAGCTCATAAAATACTGGCACTCATTATAGCTGTACACTTCTGCTCCTGCAGAACATGTATAATGACTTAAACTCACAAATTCAGGCAATATCACAGATTCATGTTTGTAATATTTTAAAATTGTTTCTGATTGTGCCTGTTTCTGTCAGCAGTTATCCATGAGTCTGTTTCTTATTTCTACATGATTGTGAGGTATGCTGACATTTCAGTCATATTCAAGCAAGTCAATTTGCAGAGCTTCACAACATGCACATACTCCCTGTTGTATAAAATATCCTTGCTAAAATTCCTCTCCAGTCAGTGACATTAATATCACAACTATTCATCTACATTTATATGTACTCTTGTGTGACAGCCACATATATAGTATCCTGTGTAATGATATGAATATACTCTTACAGTAGGTGTAAACAGCAGTATGTGCTGTGCTATGAGCTATGTTCGTATGTGCTTAATTTTATGCTGCTGCCTTGTCTTGGAAGTGTAGAACTTGTCTACACTGCCATACTGCACATGTCCTTTTCGAGTCTATATCACTTTGTCAAAAAACCTAATAGTCGAATACCTTTTTGTCAAACCCTATCCATTGAAACCTTAATCCATCGAGCATTCATTTAAGTGAAATTTTCCCAAGGGGAAAAAAATGCTTGGCCAGCCATGAGAGCATCACAGAAATTACAAAATGTAAAACCCATCCAGGTGGGGGTTAAGTCCCCCACACCCCCTAAATAAATATACCAACTCCAAGATCACACTACAGTGAGGAAAAGAGCAAATTCCCAATGATGGCAGACTGCTTGTTTTCCCTGGGGAAAAAAAATTTGCTTAAACAAATACTCGATGGATTAAGATTTCAATGGACTGGGTTCGACAAAAAGGGATTTGATGATTAGGTTTTTCGACAAAGTGATATAGACCCATCCTCTTCCTCTTTCTTCATTCCTATCATGTATGTCTATGGCCATTTTATTCAGCACAATTTTCCTTCTTAATGTATCAGTATTGCTGCTGTTACATTGTAGTTTCCCTTGCTGATCACCTCAACATCCAATATTTCATCATGCAAAAACTTGCAGTGTACATTGCATTGAATACACTTTTCTGCAATGTGTTAATATTCCAATCATTCCAGTAAATTCACCCCTAGTAATCATTATGGCTCTCCGTGAAATCTCACACCGCAAGTTTGCACACAGACAAACTTGTATGCACGATTCCTCTGCATTTGTGGTCCTCGCACACAAAACCTCACTTGTATTTGTGTTAGCATGATGCACAGCAGATATATGCGAGTTGCAGTGCTGCTCAATGGGCAAACACATAAACTCAATCCAAGGGTCATTGTTTAAAAAATGATCTAATAGTGACTTGAGGCCTAGGTCCAGGTCACTTCTTAACAGTTCACAAAATAATGAGAACAATGAAAACTCTCTTAACCTATATGGTTACCTGAAATTTTGTTGCCTTATTGTTTTCAAAGGGTGTATGTTAAATGTTCGAACATCCAAAATGTCGAACATTACATGGTCGAGACCAAATGTTCGAAATTTGGATGTTCGAACATATAAAAAAGAAAATACAGAAAAAAACACATTAACAGTGAAGGCAGGGGAGCAAGCCCCCCTGCACACCCCACACCCCCCCCCCTACTTAAATATATCAACTCCGAGACCATACTTCAGTGCAGAAAAGGGACATTCTCCCTATCTGCACCATACGGTGCCATTGAAAGTCTATCTTCGAGCACTCAAAATTTCAAACGTTTGGTCTCGACCATGTAACGTTCGAAATTTTGAGCGTTCGAAGATTTGACAGGTACCCATTTTCAAACATGAGAAATCTTCTGAACTGCATCTGTTTTAAAAAGTATTTAATTCAACAAATACAAAAAGCTTCATTGTACTATTAATAATTGGACAAATCAGTGGCATATACAGTAAAATAATTATTTCTCTGGATCAACACGGCATTCGCTTTAGTATTATATGAGCTATACCAAAATGGTTTCTTAATGACTGCGGAAATATATTTTGTAAAATTAAACATTTACACTTGCCATTTGTGAGTCTGCCTAACCTTTTTGCAAAAGTCTCCATTCTGACCATACAACCAGCAATTTTATAATCAAAGTTTATAGTACTATTTGCAAAACATAGGATAATACAATTTTGTATTGAACACACTCTGTGGTCAGATCGCCATAAGGATGCAATGCGTATATCTAAGTGTCCAAGCTTGATTTAAACCCCTGATGATTTGTAGGCATATACTTGGTGTGGTTCATCCTCCTGAAAGAATAGATATAAAGAAAACACAATTAACTGCTGTTCCCTGACCAAGAAAACAAAGCAGTGCATTTTACTAACTATACAAAGTTATGCCATTTTCCATTACCAGCATATTCACTTAGGCTTCATTCAGACTGTGATGTTATGGTGCAGTTACAAGTGTAATATGTCTCACTGCTTAGCATGCATCATATATTCAGTGCAAACTGTGGGTTAGTGGCATCTGGACATGTGTCACAAGCATACCTTTCAACCTCTTAGCACAAGAAATCAGGACAATCCTAAAATAATGCAGGGGACAATTGCCTAAAAATAGAGACATATTTAAAATATTATTATAAACATAAAAAGTTGCTAGAACAACAATATTTGTGTTAGCATAGATTTTCTGAAGGATACAATGTCTGAAATTTAAATGTATTTCATTATTTAGTGATTTTAATCTTCACAGATTTGCCAGAAAACTGCAAATTTTATGAGGATCAGACCAAAAACATGGGACAAAAATCAGGAAAGTTGAGAGGTATAGTCACAAGTCATTCTGCAGGTGTCTTTCTATATGTTGTGCAGTGGTAGTCTATGACAATGCAAGTACTATCACTGAAACAGGGAGGAGAATGTAAGGCCTTTTTGTGGGGGTGAACCAGTCTAGGAGTAAAGCATTATTCAACCTGTATATGAGAAGAAGCTACAGCCTGAGCATCCAAGTGCTCCGGATTATGTGGAACGCTCCGCATTTATTGACGAGCGAAGCCATTGTTCCACATTGAACAGCAGTGGCTCCGCTACATGTATTCTGATTGGTTTGTGTACTGCAATTACTGCCAATCAGCATTGCGGCACACAAACCAATGCATAGGCCAATCACGTGTTTTTTATAAATGTAGCTGTGGCCAGGACATTCAGAAAGGATTCAGTAGCTGTTAAGGGAGCCTGCAGGATTTTTTGCAGAGGGGTGCAAACCCAGAGCTCTGCCCACTCCCCCCACGCAGTCCCCCCACAAAGCCCCCCCACACAGTCCCCTGCCACCCACACAGCCATTTCAGTGTCCCATTACTTGGCTATTTCTCCTCAGTTGCCATACACACTGTTCAAAACTCTATGTGCATACTGTTTTATGCTTTACTTCTATGATATTACAGATATTTCAATTTAATTTACAAATTTTACAGCGCAAACACTGATAGACATTTGCTAAATGAACTAATAGTCTTACAATGAAAACAGTCTTGGCATTAAAACTTCTCTACCTTTGAAAGTCGCATTAACTGAAACAGCATTGAAACCCGCATTCAAAGAAAATGCATCTGGACATTGGCAGGTTAAGTTTACCTTTGGGCTGTTTTCAAATCATTGGCCCCTTGCACACATTTTAGGACCATGCAAAAGTTCTTTAATACAATCAGGAAGGTGAATCAATTCTAATATATAATAATTGAATTATATCCCTTGTATAATACAGCACCTTATAGTTTTGAACATTTTCCCAGTAAGCAATGAAATAAAACATATGAACCAATAATGACAAGTTGCCCAATTTCATTTCAACCATAAAAGGCCACTCAAATGTCTGTCATTACAATCCACCAATATCAGTCAATATGCACAATTTCTGCAGAAATAAGTCATCTGAATAATTCCACATTAAAGAGATCTGAAACTAATGAAGAGGTTGTTGTTAGAAAACAACTTTATATTTCAGTGTTTCATCTACAACTTCAGCGCCTTCTGTCCTTGAAGAATAAATTGCCTATGTTACATTAAAAAAAGGTAAGTTGGTATATTGCAATAGAGAATGGGTGGCAAGCTGAAAAACAGGTTCATAGTTACTAGGCATGTCATCCAAAGGAGGACATACTCAGGTCTGCAGCACCCCACCCCCTTTAAATATAAATCTGCATGCTGTGGGAGCAGAAACTATAGCCCTCTGCATCAAGATGCAACTATGCTGCCTGCTGCGCTACTAAAACTGCTGTAAAATTCTATACGACAACAGTGATACCATTTGCTAAACAAAACAGTTGTACATTTTAAGCAGACTTAGCATGAGCAGCAGTAAACTTCTCTCCCTTTAAGCTCAATTCCTTGAAAATAAATTCCACTTCCTAACTCTAACTAGGGTGTTTCACTCTTTCTTACACACAGACAGACACAGACACCTCAGCATCTCAGTGCAAGAAATCTGGACAAAGCCTAAAATAAATAGGGACAGATTATAAATATTTCTGTCATGAACTTAAAAAATTGCTAGAACAGGATTTGTGTTAGTATGCAGTTTTCTAAAGTATATGATGTCTAAAACTCAAATGTCTGTCTTTATTTAGCAACTCCAATCCTTTTTAGGAGGAATATGGGGCAAAACTCTGGACATTTTGCAAAAACCTGGACAGCTGAGGGGTATGCTACCTCCCTCTTATACATACATACACACTCAAAAAGGCCCCAAACTAGGGACACATTTAGAAAGTAGCTAGAACAGAATTTGTGTTACAGTGCATTTTCTGAAGGATATTAAGTCTGAAACTCCAATGCATGTCATTATTTAGTAACTTTAATCCTTAGCTCATCTCAGTGATTTGTCAAAAACAGAATTTTTATGAGGAACAGACCAAAAATATAAGGCAAAAATCTAGACATTCTATGAAAATCTGTACAGTTGAGAGGTATGAGTCACAGACATACACCCCCTACCTCCTTAGAAAGTGGCTAGAACAAGTTTTTCATTAGTATGCATTTTCTGAAATATATGAAGTCTAAAGCTGAAATGTCTGCCATTATTTTCTGACTTCAGTCCTCAATGACTTCCTAGAAAAACACAATTTTATGAGAAAGAAACTGAAAATATGAGACAAAAATCCAGATAATTGCGAGCAGAGGTCATACCTCTCAACCTTTTAGAGCAAAACATCTGGACAAAGCCTAAAATGATGGTGGGACAAATAGGGATGGATTTTAAATATTTCCCTTACAAACTTGAAAAGTTGGTAGAATAATAGGTTTTGCATTAGCATGAATTTTCCGAAGGATGTGGTGTCCAAACTCAAATGTCTGTCATTATTTAATGACTTCAGTCCACAGCTATATACCAGAAAGGGACAGATTTTAGGAGGAATACACCAAAAATATCCGGCACAAATCTGGTAGAATAATAGGTTTTGTATTACCATGAATTTTCCAAAGGATGTGGCATCTAAACTCAAATGTCTGTCATTATTTAATGACTTCAATCCATGGCTATGTGCCAGAAAGGGACAGATTTTAGGAGGAACACACCAAAAATATGAGGCACAAATCCGGACATTCTGCAATAACCTATACAATTGAGAGATATGGCTAAGTTTTGAATCCCCGACTGTAGATGTGAATGTCACAGAAAGAGTGCATGACTGTGCAAAACACTGTGCGCTCACAGAAGCAGTTAAGTTTCTCCTCATCATCACACTTGTGCAGTGGGATTCAGGCCAGCAAGGGCCACCAAAGCAAAGTGACAGCCTAGTTTCTCATATTAATGGGGAGGAAGTGGAAGAGAAGAAAAAAAAAAGAGAAAAGGGAATAACAGAGGAAACCCAGAGGGTCAACCATAAGCAATACATGGATGGTTACAAGGGTACCTTTTATGGAAAAGGGTCTCATTTTTTATTAGAAAAAGATGGTAGCTGGGGAAAGTAGTGTGGAATGGGCTGTTGGAGTGGTAGACAGAGAGAAGGGAATGTTGTGGAGGCACGCAGTCAAACATAAAATGCAGATATAGACGAGCATGGTGATATTTATATAAACAGTGGGATCATCAATAGGTAGAAACATGCTAATAGAGAATGGAAGCTTGGTGTTTGGAAGGACTGGATAACAAGGTACAGAGAGTGGCAAGTCAGGGTAACACAGGGATAGGGGACAGAACAGGATGCATGTCAGAAGGTACACTATCATAAATACATCAAACATTGGCAGTAACCACTAAACTCATAAGGAGGGCCTTGGCATGCAATGTTAGAGGCTCTTGCTCTCTCAGTGGCCACTAACATATGATGCCTGCTATAGCTGCTGCTATCACTTGCATTCTGCCATCCTGTAGACTGGCATTTCCTGGTGTTCAGGAGATCACTGCATCCCTGTGCACCTGTGTTGTACATTTCCAAATCACTCTGCAATTTTCACTGCCACTGTTTGCATATTCCCTGTGCCTTGTTTGCATGTAGAACCTCATTTCCACACCATTATGCAGTAATTTGCATATCGTGCATGTCACACTATTTCCCCTAAAGGCCCTGCTTTACTTATGCCTCTGAATATCCTCTTGCTGCACTTCACTGCTGTTCATGTTATTTTGTACAGCACTTACACTCCTACCTCCCTCTTACTTACACACACACACACACACACACACACACACACACACACACACACACACACACACACACCCCTACCTACTTCTTAAATAAATGCATACACAACCCTACCTACTTCTTACATAAACACATACACACCCCTACCTACTTCTTACATAAACGCATGCACACCCCTACCTACTTGTTATATAAACAACACATATACACCTCTACCTACTTCTTACATCCACACACCCCTGCCTACCTACCTACCTATTTCTTACACACACACACCTCTTAAACACTTAAAACACACCTACCTCTCAATTGTATGTTCGTCTGTAGTCCAAACATCTCCTGAAATTCAAATTCTGTGCAGAAGATGAAAACGTAATCCATTGGTTGCACAGACAGAGAAGACGTAAACAAGTCGCAAACACCTGCTTTGTCTGTGTGGCTGTACATAAAGGGCGTTCTTAAAGAAAAACGCCCTTAAAAAAAAAAAAGAAAATGAATCTCCCGGCCAGCTAGTTCCAGGGGGGTGCAAGTGCACTGTTTCCACTAAAAGTTTTTTGTCACTGTTTCCATTAAAAGTCCAGAGCAAGAGTGAGCAAAAAGAAAAGTGAATACATTGAAATATTAACTGATTGTGTTATGTATATAATCATTACAGCCTAGTTATCTTTGTAGTTAAAGCTTACTGATGCCACTGGACATCAAACGTTGCTTGGTCATATTTGTTTTAAAAATTCTAAAACCATGCTGAATACAGGGTAATTGGATATTTTGTTTTAAAGCTTATGTGATATTTGACCTCTATTTAGTGATGCTAAAAATATTTAATATTATTTGTACTATTTATATGTATAATAATACTGGTCATATTTCTGTAAATATCTCTAAAACCAAGTGACGTTGATATAACTACTTAGCCTCATATGAAACCTCACAGTTGTATGAAGAAAATGCTGCTGGCAGTATGTGTTGCATGAATGGTTACTGAGATCATAAGCTGTGTTTATTTTGACTTAGAAAATCTAGTTTAAGACCAGGAATAAAATGAATGCAACCTTTGCAAAGATTATTTTGTGTTGAATAGTTTTCCATTCCATTTACAGTTTTCAAGTAACACGTACGGTTCTAGAGCTGAATATTTGTTTTGAACTGAGATTACAACTTTATTTTTTTCAAGGCATAGGCCAAATATTATAAGACCAATATTTAGTGTCTCTATTTTTGTGCTGTTTGTCCCCCTAGTATGTCTCTGACAGTAATTGCCAACACAGATCATGTTCTAGCAACTTTCTCAGTTCATAAGACAATATTTAGTGTCATTTTGTTGTGCTGCTTACATTATGTTGGGCTTTGTCCAGATTGCTTGCACTAAAAGGTCGAGAGATATGTGGATGGATGTCAAAAGTAAGCATCTTTATAGTAATGGGATGCTTTAAAGTATCATGTTTTGTTTTCTAGTAGAACTTTAGTGTAACTTTAGTGTATTTTCATAATGGCAAGACGCTGAACTGCTCAAGGAAAATACTAAAGTGACAGTATTGTGCTGCTGGTTGACATGTTAGAAAATGGGTAATTTTTCTAATTAAGTTCTATTTTTTTAATTCTAACTTCTAATTCACAAACATTTTTATTTTGAATTCTCTTGTCAATGCCTCAGGTTTATAGCAGTATTTTTGTCAAGTCTGGTTTTGTCCTTCACTCTGCTCTGCTTTCTTTACTCAGTAGCATTTTTTCAGTAGTATTTCCACAACTGGAAACTAAGCACATTCATGCCAGTATCACCACAGCCTTTGTGTACTTTGGATCAGATTTTTTGCCATTAGCGTGCTATTTGGATTTTAAGGTAGGGACCCTACCTTAAAATCCAAATGGCACACTAATGGCAAAAAATTGGTTTCAAAGTACACAACACTGTAGTGATACTGGCATGAATGTGAGGGTTTACAAATGTTGGGATATGTATGTGTGCTTCTGCTTAGTGTGTTTTATTTTTCATGGTTATAGATATGAGATCTTGCATTCTTTTGATCTTAACTGTTCCAAGACATGATGCCTTAAATGACACATTCTTGTCAAAGTAGAGGGTCCTGCTTTTAAGTACCCTTTTAGGCACCTTTGCCAAGCCCAGACCTGGTGGTAGGAGAGGGGTAGAACACATCTAAAGTGGTGAACGTGAAATGCAAGTCTCTACCATGATCCATGGCAATGGCACGTTTTGCGCTGTGTGAAAATAGGGTGTTCCACATTTTGACCATTTGTCACACATTGTTAAGGTCTGTATTCCACATTGGCCTCTTAAGAGGTTGAGACCTATGGCTACAGCTGTGTGAAATCTTATTATAACAGTAGATGTCCTTCTCTTCACTGTTGCAGTATTTTTAACTTTGGGGATCACCTGCCCAGGGCAGCCTGCCATTCAGCCAATATAGTAAAGCTTTATGATCTTGTATGCACCGTATGTCACACCCATGCTCCCTGTACAGAACGCAGGGCATAAAACTGACATACAGATGCAGTTACCCAGCACTGAATTGTCCCAGAAGAGAACAGTCTCCGTAGGACAAAGGAGTCCATGCACATCCAGAAGGAAAAATGCAGAAGAAAAAGGGGAAATCCTCAGCCAGAAGGGAATACAAAAAGAAAAGAAAAAAACAAAACAAACAACAGGGGACTGGAGGGAGGGAGAAAATACTGCAACAGTGAAGAGAAGGATATCTACTGTTATAATAACATTTTACACAGCTGTACTATGTCCTTCTATATCACTGCTGTGGTATTATTAACACTAGGCAGAGAAAAAAGCTCAAGAACAGAATGGAAGGTGGAAAGATGAGAAGATCCCTCAACATACCCATATAAAATGGTTCTTGTAAAACCTGCTCTGGCCCTAGAAACCATTTCCAACTTATAATGCTTAGTAAAGGTATGCACTGAAGACCAGGCAGCAGCTTCAATGATGGAACTGGTGTCTAGTCCCTTGAAAAAAGTGCCAGAAGATGCAACAACCTTAGTGGAATGAGATCTAACAGAAGTAGACAAAGATTTACCATCAAACGAATAACAAAAAGAAATGGAATTAGATATCCAGGGGGAAGTGCATTGCTTAGAAACCCAGTGTTCTGTGATGAAAGGAAACAAAAAGATGATCAGAGTTATGAATGGCCTTATATTTATTCAAATAGCACCAAATTCAATGTATCCAAGACCATCTCACTAGCAGACAGAGGAGAAGGAAAAAGGAAGGAAGTTGTACCAACTGATTCAAGGACAACTCATTTACTACCTTGGGCATAAAAGAATTATTAGTAAGAAGGGACACCCTGTTCCTGTAAAAAAAAAAACAAAAAAAAAAGCAAAAAAGGATGAATGGCCATAAGGACCTAAAGCTCAGAAACCCTCTGAGCAGAAGTAAGAGCCAGCAACAAAACTGTCTTCCAGGTACAATGTTGCAAAGAAACAGAATCTGCAGGCTCAAAAGGAGTCTGAGTCAATTTTTCCAAAAAAAAAAATTAAGGTCCCAAGGAGGAGCAATAGGTTTCCTTGAGAGGTCAAAGATTCAGGATGCCTTTAAGAAATTGCTTGACTTCAAATAAGAAGATAAAAAGAGGGTTCAAGGGCAGACAAGCAAAAATGGATGACAAATGGGCCTTCACAGAAGAAAAGGCCGGACCAGACTGGAGGAACTCAAACAAATAAGAGAGGACCAAAGGGACCCCCCCCACACACACACATACACACACACACACTGGAAATGGGTCCTGATTACAAGCATGGCATCAAACAGAAAATCTTTTCCATTTGGACATATAAGAATTTATGGCTGAGGGTTTTCTTGCCTCCTGTAAAACCCTGAGCATGTCCTCAGTAAAGACTACCTAAAAGGGATCAAAACTATATCAACCACAGTGTAATTTGAAAAGTGGGCAAATGAGGATGGATGACACACCTCTCCTGTTGTGTGAGGAGGTCCAATGGGTGTGGTAAATTGTATTGATTGCCCCTGGCCAGATGCAATAAGCAGGAGAACCAATGCTGTCTTGGCCAAAATGGAGTCACTAGCAAGATTTTTGTGGAGTCCAGCTGAATCTTCTGCAGGGATCTTGGAAGTAGGGAAAGAAGAGGGAAAGCATAAAGAAACATAACCTTCCAAGGTAAAGAAAGGATAGCTGTCTTCTCATCCAGATGACATGGCACTCTGGAAAAGAAGAGATGGAGCTGCCTGTTCAGAGGGAAGGCAAAAAGACCTACCTGAGGAATACCCCACCAATGGACAATGTCCAGAAACACATCTCTGTGAAGCATCCATTCATGAGCCAGTGCTTTGGACCTACTCAGAGAATCTGACACTAGATGATGCTCTGAAGGGAGGTACACTGCCTGAAGAGTTAACTGATAACTGAGAGCCACCTCCAAAGCCTGAAGAGTCATCCTGCAGAGGAGGTAAGATTTTGTGCCTCCCTGCTTGTTGGCATACCATAACACTGTAGTGTTGTCTGTGCACACCTGGAAAAAAATTGGGCAGAACAGATTGAAGGACCAGAATCAGAGCTCTCATCTCTTTGATGTTGATATGGTCTGACTTCTGTTGGGAGGCCAGAGACCTTGAATTTTCAGGTGACCAAATGAAGCCCCCCTCCCCATGTCTGAGGCATCATTGAACAGTTCTTGGGAAGGGACTGGAGGCTGAGAGGGTAGGCCTGGAGTGAGAGCAAACTGTTGAATCTACCACTCAAATTCCTTTTTTAGACAAGGAAGGAAAGGTACACTGAAATCCAAAGGGTGGCAATGCTGCAGCTAAACTGAGATGATGTACCACTGAAGCTTTTGCATATGCAGTCTGGCAAGAGAGAGCATTGGAATAGAAAAGGCCATGAATCCCAGGGCCCAAAGAAACTCACTGGCTGGCATGGCAGTCAGTGGAAGAAGAGACTGAAAGAAGGCTGTCAATGACAAAACTCTTGGAGGTAGAAGAGAGACCAACATTGGCAATGTCTGAATCCTGAATCCCAGAGACACATGATCCTGAGAGGGAGATAGGACAGACTTTTGGAAGCTGACCCCCAGACTTTGAAGAAGAGAGATGGTGAGCTCCAAATTCTGTAACAGGTGACTGTAAGAAGGTGCCTAAAGCAACAGGTTGTCTAAATAAGGAAAAATTTGAGTGCCTTGGAGCCTGCAGAAACCATAGGTTCATAGTTTTATAGGTGTGTACTAGGCTAATGGCTCTGGAACCTTTACAAGCCTAGCCCATAGAAGTACCCTAGCATCATGCTGCCCGACATTAGTTCCCAGTGCCTCTATCAATTAGAGCCACTGGAGTGATCCCTGGGGTGAACTTTCTATTTCCCATCCACTCATCAAGATTTCTGTTGAAGAAGGCCAGTGAGGTGCTCTGCTTGACATGTATGGGAAGTATTCCAGAGCATGGGCAGTCTCTTGGTTATGAACCTGTCTCTCCAGCATATTTTGCTGATTGTGGTAATGAGGTTGAGGACTCTGGAGCATGTGGTGTTTAGGGATTGGGATTTCTTTAGATGTAGCATTTCTAACAGAGCTGGGTCAGTCATGGCTTTGTAAGTCAAGCAGAGATCGCCACTTAGTAGACTATATGAGACAGAGGAACTAGGCATTTTGTGAATACCCTTAGGCAGTAGAGAGGCCAAAGAGCAAAGCAGAGAACTGAAAATGAAAGGAAGAAACAGAAATGTAAAAACTTCCTGAAAAGAGTGTGAATAGTGATATGAAGATAAGCATCCTTCAGATCCAAAAACACTAGAAAAGTCTGGGGTAGTAAAAGAGGAAACAGGGTTTAAAGAGCAAGCATCTGAAAAGAAGTGACCTAGAAAAAGATGGTGAGGAGGGAGAGATCCAGAATAGGTCTCCAAGTGCCCTCCTTTCAAGGAACCAGGAACATCCTGGAATAAAAAACATTTCCCACTTGGGAAGGGGGCATCGGTTGAATGGTTCCTTGGTTCACCAGGGAGCCTAGGACCTCTGGAAAATGAGGAGGTTGCTCTAGAAGAGGTTGTGGAATCCCAGAAAAAGGAGGGTGAGACTTCCATACCATGAAGTATGCCTGACAGATGATAGAAAGACCTAAGAGTCTGAAGTGATGAGAAGCCAATTTGGAAGACAAAGGGAAAACCAAAGGGAGCAAAGGAACCTGGTCTAAGAGACAGGAGGCAAATTGTAAAAAAGAAGCAGGCTTATCAGATAAAAGCAGGTTCTGGGCCACAGAAATCAGAGAAGCCTTAACAGAGGGGACCCGCCTACCACTCTTCCTACACTTGGAGGCCTGGTGGGGTTGCTTGCAAACAAAAGCAGATCTAGATGGATAATTCCTCTGGAACTTAGGAATAGGAGTGGAAAAAATTGTTTAATGTCCTGCAAGGCTTTGCCTATCTCTTGAAGAGAGTTAAACTGGTCAACAGCAGCAGTCCCAAAAAGATATTTATTATCCAAAGCAGCTACACTTAATAAAGTGGCAAGTCACATGAGAAGCAGAACCTAAAATAGATAAGGCAGAGGATTTGCCTTCAGAATCAGAGAGGTCAAAAATAACCTGAAAAGCCTGAGCAATCAAGGCCAGAGCATACCTGGTCATGTGGGTCTGGTAACTAATAGCCCTAAATGCCTAAGTTGATGCAGTGTAAATGTTCTTACCAATCTTGTCCACTGCCCTACTATCCTTATCAGAAGGCAAAAGTTTGGAAGAGGGCAAGAGCTTGGAAGGTTTGTTAGAAGAGACTAATACCACAACAGGATCAGCAGAATGACATCTAAATAAAAATTGACAGTTCTCAGGAACCTTATAGAATATATCGGGTTTCTTAGGAGCAGGAGGCTGAGAATCAGGAGGCTTGGAAGCAGCAATGAAAATGTCTAACAAGGCAGCTAACCTAGGAAGAGCTGCAGATGGTTTAGGAGTATCCATCTGAAGCATCTCATAATATCTCCTCTGAATATCAGACACTTGAGAAAAATCTCACTTAAAAGTATTCAATCATCTTAGCAATTGTGTCCCAAAAGGAAAATTCCTCAAAAGAAGAACCAGGTCTAACAGACTCCTCCTCATTAGAACCATAAGCCAAAGATAAAGGCATCTGTGAAGAATAGGACAAAGACCCCTTCTCAAACTCTGAATCCTCACCTGAGGAACCAGGTTCCCTAAGGCATTTAGAAGGGATAGAGGTCCAAGGAGGAGCAGGCACCAAACTCCTTGAGGAGGCTTTAGGGCCAACAAGGCATAAAACAAGTCTTAAGTAAACTCTTGTTATTCCCTTTGAAAATCCATAGGATGGACCAAAACATGCTTTGCCTTTTGTTTTTTCTTGGAAAGGACATCAATCCTAACAAATACTGGAGGTTCAGACCCTTAGCAATATTCAGTAATAGAACCCAGAACCTCTTCACTGACTGATATCTGCAGAATCCCTCTAGGACCATCCAATGCAGTCAATCACTGTTACCCCTTGATATCCAGAGCAGACACTTGCAAAGCCTCAGAGGCTGTGCAAAAAGATGCATTCAAGCCTTTGACGGGGTCGCAGCAGAGGAATCTGATTTAGATGCTGAACAGCCTACAGAGCTATTATCTGCTTTTAGGGGGACATTTGGTGAAGGCTGGACAGCTAAAGAACCCAGCCAATACTTCTTGGCCTTCTTCCTACCATCAGGAGTATCTCCGGATTAAAGGATTCAGCCATGTTATCCTGGGCTAACTGTTTAAGCTGTTGGTTATCAAGCCAGGGGAGACAAATGGTTCCTGACTGTTAAAGGCACAAACATCTTATGGATACTACAAGATTTATGGTTGTAGGAAGCACTCGAACAAAATAGACACTGTTCATGATGATCTTTATGGGGAAAATTCCTCTCACACTGGCCTTTTTCCTTCTTGGATAACATGAACTCTAGATAAGCAAAATAAAATACAAGAACAAAAATAAAGAAAATAAAAGAAAAATAATAACTCCACTGAGGGCTAGGTATTCAGCACAGAAACAAGGGGTTCAGACCAATGAGTAATAGTGGCATTCAGACTGGTGGCAACGAAGTTGTAGGTAACTGCATCTGTACATAACTTTTATAACATACGTTCTGCGTGGAGAGCATATGTGTCACGTATGTCAGATACAAGATCATTAGGCTTTATTATACTGGCTGAGCATTGGGCTGCCCTGGGTGAGTGATCTTTAACATTAAGAAAACTGCAACAGTGATATAGAAAGATATCAATTTTTCTTCTGCAGGTTCATAGGTAAGTATTAGGATAGCTGCCTTTGCAGGCTATTTTAAGCATATACAATTTCCTTCAAAGGTGTTGATCAAATTCTGCATGCTGTGTTCAGATGGTAATTACCTTAATCATTATGCAATCCCGCAACAAAGGATGATGCGCTCAGGAGCACTTCATCCCCCTTATGCAGTACTACAGTCTCAGCAATCCATTGTCCTGGTGTCAAAATAGAACCCACAACCTTCTATACTGGAAACAAGTTGTGCTACTGACATTTAATTGTGAATTTCTACAAATTCTTTGCAAACATGTTGACAGTTTAGAAAAACTATACAGTTTTGTGAACATCAATGAAAAAGACAACAAAAACATCAGAAGATGATGAAAAAGAAAGAAACAAAGAATGTTTGCTTGTATGAATTATTTTATGCTTATGTCCACAGGAGGTAATACAAGGTAAGCTTTCTACAGAAAAGGAGAAGGAAGGAAGGAAGGTGACAACTGCTCTTATTTTGTGCATTACTTTGTGAGACAATTCAATGAATTCATGTCTACATTCTGTGTGGTTGATCTAAACTAATCACTGCCACAAAACTGAAATGTGAAATACTGCTGCATAGTAATGGAGACTAATATTCACTGAGGTTACCTCACTGTGATCTAACATTACATTTCTGCAGGAGGAGGACTGCTGCTGCAAATAACAATCCTTTGAGTATTTTAAGTGTTCATCTGTAACTTCTGTAACTTATGTTAAAATCTGACATGGAAATGAAGAAATAAATAAAGACAGTACAGAGTAGAGTGTGGTGCAGCTGTATACAATATAAGTTTAGTCTGCAGGAGTCTCAGAGAAGGGAGACAAATGATAGAACGAAAAAAGAACGACTGCAGAGGCACTCCCTGGAGTGTGGAGATTGTTTCTTGGTTTGGAAAACTGACGGAAGAATGAAATGTAAGCAATAACAGAGGGGTGTAATTTCACCCTGTTCATTTTTAAACTTATACAATGAGTAATGGAGGCACTGCATATCCTCCTCATAGTACAGTGAGGGACATACACATATACTGTATGTGCACACGGAGTGGTGAACACACGTGTAAATACAGGAGAAAAAAGAAAACTCAACTGCTGACCCACTGTCTCAGTGGCAGGGAGTTCACATGTGATCCTGGTGACCCAGGATCAACTAACAATCTGGAAGTGGAAGGCCAGCTAGGGCAGGGAGTAGGTATGAGCAGCCAGTGGACAACTTGTCTATCTCAGCGAGAGGGGCTGGATCTTTAGTGACACTATGCTACTCTTCAGCTGAACCTTGAGAGCAATATTGTTTCAAAAGGTGTGTGTGTGTGTGTGTGTGTGTGTGTGTGTGTGTGTGTGTGTGTGTGTGTGTGTGTGTGTGTGTGTACTGTGGGAGGTGGCAGTTTGATATTAAGATCTTATGAGCAGAAATGTCTGTGGACATGTATTTACATTATTGTAAGCCTTGCACATAGGAGATACACTATGCTAGAAAAAAAAAATCTCTGAGGTTAAAATGGACGATTCTGGGTGAAGCCACATCTTCTTCCTCTTCCCTCCTTGCCAATGATGGATAATTGCTTTGAGAACTGTACTCCCATTCTGATGACCCACTATAGGGAGTAAGGCTGTCAGTGTACAAAGGAAATTGGGGGAATGAAAGTCACTCGAACCAACTGATGGTCATTCTGGCTGACAGCACCAAAAAGACAGAACTAAACATAGGCAGCTATTAGCCAAAGGTGTTGAAAATGATTATCTTTCTACAGACTGGGCTGACTGTTAAGACAGGTAGCTAAGTAGTTATCTGGGAAACTTGTGGTTTTAAAATTTCGCTGCTGAGCTTAGTCAAGATAATTCCCAAAAATCGTGAAAACCAGGTAGTGTTCCAAAGCAACAAGCCTTTATTCATTACAGACAAGCAATCCTCAGTAATAAAAATCAGAAATATTTTACAATGTTAAACATATCAGCTTTTATACACTTAGATGTAAATGTGGAAAATATACATATTGTTTAATTTTAAACCAGCCTATTCCAGGCAAACAATATAAACAGGGCCGTAAAAAGTGCATTTTAGAACAGCAAGTACCCACCCCCACACATTACTGCTGATTAGGTCAAACTAAATCCTAGTTAAGGAAAAAGCTATCTATCTTTTTGCCTCCCAAATTCCAAAATCAGGTATTAAGAAAAGCATTACATACACATAAAAAGACTGACTTTTAACTAAAATTGCTTTCAGCTAACGAATGCAATAAAGCCTTCATCAGGTCTGTGACAAGAACTAAAATCATATACATAGGTAGATAAGTATAAAGGGCTAATTAGATTGATACAAGAAAACACACATAGCTATCTAGCCATAAACATTATCTAACTAGAGCACTATAAATATAAATGTGTCTATTTAATAATATCTAATATGTATTAGTGTTTATAAAAACTAAGTTATTTATAGCTCAGAAAAATTATTTAGAAAAAATTATTTCAGAAAAAAAAAATATTTTATTTATAGCTCCGAAAAGATGTCAGTGGTTTGCAGTTAAAAAAAACTGCCATGATAGTGTTCATGTTTGCAGCCCCCAAAACATGTTTATTCAATAAAAACCAGTAGAAAAAACACAGAAAAATAATGGGTGAAGTAAATTAATACTGTATAAAAGTGTGCAGGTGTGTGCATGAATACTTCATGATAATAGTGGCATGAAATAAAATGTGTTTTGAATTTGCCATTTAAATCTCTGGTGTGATGCAAGAGTGTATTAAATCTAATCGAAGATCTCATTAGACTTGAATGAAAGCAGAGGTTCAAATGCCACAGCCATGTATTTTAAGTGACTGTTGACAAACATATAGTGGCATACCTCCTCACTCCTCACCCATAATCCCCAAAATCAGCCGTCTGTATACGTGTCTGATGTATGATTGCAATGATTACAGTAATATATTCTATTTTTTTATCCTAGACTGTACACTGCCGCTACACAAGCTATAGTAACCTTCTTTGTACAACCCTGAGGTCTGTGAAAAAAGCAAAGGAAACAATGACCTCACAGTTCCCAGCCCAAACACAAGCTATGATGACCTATCTCTAAGGTCTGACTATGATGATAACCACACAATCCCCCCACACCCACATAACCTAAAGCAACTTTCTGTATCCACACATCTGAGCAGGGCTAAGGGGGTTTAAAATGGGTGCAGATGAGAGCAGAGAACATTATCAGCTTTATCTTAACAAGATCATATCATAGTCCCATTCAGGTTAAAAAGTATGAGTGCAGCTTTTTTTCTCCTCAGTTTTCCCCAAACGGCAACAGCTTTTGTGGTAACCCAACACAGTCAAGGGTGATTGAGAGACACATCTATTTATACAATCTAGGAAGTGAGGACCACCACATTCATAGAAGACCTAAGTGTCTGAATGTTCTGTGTTATATAATATGCCTTACTTTTGAAATACCTTTGAAATATAATTACTTGTTAGCTCCATTTTTTTACTGATACCCAGAAGAATAATGTATGTGTCCTGGCATTAAGAATAATGTATGTGTCCTGGCATTAATGGGGGTGTGTACAGATAAAAATCAACACACACACACAGACACACAGACACACACACACACACACACACACACACACACACACACACACACACACACACACACACACACACACATGGTATATGGTATGCGTGTGTGCTTAGGCAGTAGCAATAATAGTTTTGTACTTATTACAGCAAAATAGCAAAACATTATGCAACATTGATACTGCCACACTAGATCAGTGACTGCTGTTTAACAGTCATCAAACAACAGCAGGGTTAAGTCACTTTTATTTACCTCACTGAGGAGTAATGCATACCTGTCACTGTCCCTGATTTCACAGACCTTCCCTGATCTTCCCTCATAATTTTGTTTGTTCATAAAAAGTTTGATTTTTGGTAATCATTCAGGATTACAGACAGTCAATAAATCCAGACATCAGAGTTTTCCACTTTTTATTGTCCAAAAAATGCATGTTGATGCAAAAAGTGTTATTCTATTAACTTTCTAAGTGAATTAGAGTAATATTTAAGATGTGCTCCTGATTTTGAGCCTTTCTTCTGCTATTATTTTTGGCACTGAGCAGAATTCTTCAGCAAAGTTCAGAGTTATAGTATCTGGAGTTCTGCCAGTATTTATAAAATTCCCTGAAAGAGAAAACCATCCCTAAAGATGAAGAATCAACTCCTCTTAAAATCCAAGACATGCACTCAGATCCGTCACTCTGGGCTGCTGATCTCCACTGCTTACTTTGCTCATGTTTATTATCAGCTTTATCCTAACAGGGTCGTATCACAGCCCTGTTCAGGTTAAACAGATTAATCACAAAATTAATATATTTTTTCTCCTCGTTTTTCCCCATCCAGCAGCAGCTTTTGTGGAACACCCATGCAGTCAAGAATGATTAACCCCCCCTCCCCCCTGGTAATGCTGGTACTTGAAGTTGGTTATGCTGTTAGTTTTAGTGGACAGAATGACCACAAGCAGGGTTTAACTAAGCCAATATCACTATATCAATGGTAAAATATTTAATGGAAATGTGAAGCTTGTCGCTTGATAAAATGCTGTTATTATAACCAGAGAGATCTTTGAATTTTAAAGGAGATATAAATAAAAGTTATTATTACCCATCTAGTTTATTAAATATACAACAAGATTGCTGTACTAGCTTTTGTAGGTTTGACAGACATGTTACAAAATATCACAATGACATAAATTGCCATGGTTGGGAACCCCACCCCCAGGAACAGGGTCCTCTAGCAACTGCTAGGGTCGCTGGTGTCTATTGCCGGCTATGTTCAGGGCCTTAATCCTCTACATTAATTTGTCAGACTGGTGGCCACTGATGCTACAGAGTCCATCAAAGAAGTCCATCACTAAAGATATTCTAGAAAAATGGACATGAGGCACTGAAAAGTGCTAAATATGCAAATAGGGCATGGTTGATATACAAATACTTTCTACTATTAGCACAAATATGCTGTTGTCCTACATTATGTCATGTACTTTGCTCAACATAAGTAGAAGCTCTGTAAACCTTGTGCTATGAATCTCAGACTCAATAACGTTTATCACTTTAGCAGTGGCAGAAGTCCAGTTAGTTAATTTTGTTGAGCTCAATAGTTTATAAACTAAATCTTAGATGTCTGCTACTTATGGGAATTAGCCAATAAATGTCTCTACTTTGACTGTATTAGTTTTCTCTATATGTATAATAATTGCAGAACCCTAGTAACAGTAAAAAAATATATATGTGTGTGTGTGTGTGTGTGTGTGTGTGTGTGTGTGTGTGTGTGTGTGTGTGTGTGTATGCATGCCCGCATATATAGGCATGTGTGTGTTTGTGTGCTGTGATGGAGTGCATGAATCTGTACTTGTTTGTTTCTACAGGTAAAGGTATAACAGCCTGGATAACAAATATTTCAGACTGCTGGAGCAGAGCACAGACTAGGGAATGAAATGATGAAGTAATGTTTAACAAGCAGCATAGAAAAGAAATAGATGGACATAGATGAGACAGGTATCCCTTAATATTTATTCTGAAATTTAGTCAGCATGTAAGGTACATAATCACGATAAGCAAGAATCTTATCTTTGTTGGGAGGGGCTTAATTCCATGTTTTTAAGCCTTACTCCCTGTTGTCATGACTCATTTAAGATTACAAAATTTATTCCCTGCAGTTCATGAAGTCCTATTTTTTCCCTAAAACTTAAACTGGAAATATTATCATCGTACAACAAACTCCAGTTAAATTTCACTATAAACAGATATGATTGGCAACCAGGAAGTGTTAAAATCATGGCCAGTGTTGGCATTTTGGGGTTTCCCAGCAAATTTCAAGTTGGGGCCCCCAGGGCACTTCCAGTCTAAGTACACCCCTTCCTAAGCAACCTCTTCATTCATGCTGCAAAGTTTTACAAGAAGTACACACAGACTGACCTGTAGCTACAATGCTTTTACATTCCGATAGGCCTGTGTACTGTACTATGTCGGCCCATCTCACAAATGGATATTCACAGTTACTGGCATTTAGTTGCAACAAATGATACATTACAGTCATGCTATGTACAGGGCTGGATTTAGGTGAAATGACACCCTAGGCACTGAATAATGCCCTCCCCCCACACCATCCAGTTCTCCTCTCTGTTTTCCCTCCTCTCGGGGCCCCCAGCACCATGCATATTACTTTTTTCTTCCTTTTCTCACATTTTATCTTACTCTTCATCTTTTTCAAAAAGCTATGATTTTCTATATGCTCTGAAGTGCATTTTAAAGTTTGTTTTACTTTTTACACAGTCTTTTTAATCAATGATGGCTTGAACAGAAACTATGATTAAGGAAAGAAGTTCAGTGTTGCTGTTCAGCTTTAGTTTTCCTTGCATCCCTTCAACACACTTGTCCTGACCAAAACAGTTCAGTAATAACCATTTAGGAAATAACGCAATTAAGCTAGGATCCCCAGAAGCCATAGATGCTCTAGGGTGCATTTTAAAGCATTTCCCAAACTTTTAATCTAATGGTAGCCTGAAAAAATCATGAGTAAGAAATTAATTTCAGTATTATTTTTTTTCAAGGTAGACATAAGTTGTATCCAAAGCTTAATGTTCACAGCTGATGAAATAGTATCTCATAATAAACTAACAATTGCTGTGAGGATACACAAATCCTATCTGGGAATACTGCTTGCCTCCCTAATGTCCTCCAAAAAGTCAGTCACTGACCATGCATCCATCTGGTTCAAATAGCCAGTCATGTATTTTAAGTGATTCTAATACATATACATAGCATGCCTCCTCCCAAGGACAACCATCTGTAAACATGCCTGATGTGTGATTGTAAGGAAAGTAAAAAATAATGATTACAGTAATGTATTTCACTTTGTTATTCCTATACAGTACACTGCCCCTCCATATGCTATAGTAACCTTCTTTGTACACCTCCTAGGTCTGTGAAAACAGTAAAAGAAACATTGACCACACTGTCCCCAGCTCAAACACAACCTATAATGACCTCCTCTGTATACTTATAAGGTTTTACTGTGATGAAAATTAAAGTGGCGACCACACAATCTTCAGGCCCCCAGCCTAGAGCAAGCAGGGCTGGTTTTAGAATGGGTGCACGTAAGGGCAGAGGCTACTAAGTCCATGTCAAAATCCTTTTATACAGTGTGGGGTATGGGGGCCACAGACACCTAGAAGATCTAAGTGTCTGAATGTTCTGTGATGAATTTTATGCCTTATTTTTGAAATACAATTACATGTCAACTGCACTCTTACTGCTACCCAGAAGAGGGGGAAGGCTGGCATAAGGGTTAAGGCCTTTACCTAACAGATACAAAGTATAGGGGTTTGACTCTGATCTCTGAGTATTGGATAGGCCTGATAGCCTGTTTACCTATGAACCTATAAGAGTAATGTTGCAGCATTATTGTGTTTACACAGATAAAAATCAATGATATTTTTACATGCACACAAACACACACTGTGCATTCACCTTCAGAGAAAAGGGAGGAGTTTTATGTCACCTGTTGCATGTTTTTGAGGTGTTGAGCTAACCAGAGACCATAGATAGATACTCACATTGACAAGAAAAGGCATGTAGACTACACATAGCCAAAAACGCAAACAGTGCAAGGCACTGTGAGATGACTGTGCTATTTGCTGTGCTATACTGGCAATGAACAGCTGTTGTCACACAGTTTCTTCCTGCCAAACCACCAAAGATACCCACCTATCATGTATAAGGGCTATGTAATGATAGGTGTAAGAAAATATGGCCAGCTTGTTACTTTTAAATGCACTGCAATTCCCCCACACAAGCATAATGGTAGTGCTGATAATGTGTCTCTTAGAATATGAAGTACATTATAGCCAGCTTGTTACGCTGTAACAGACACACACATATCTAAGTCACAGCAATACTAGTTTTGCACTTATTTATACAAATAGCAATAGTAAGTTTGTGATGTGGAATTGCAGGGGGGATTGCCCTCTGCAAAAAAGAAATTGAAAGGAGAAGAGTGATGTTGGAGAGTCACTCATAGGTAAGCACTCAGCTAGTTGACTTTGTGGGCTACTATAAGCATAATCAATTTTCACAAAGCAAAGAATCAAATACTGCACCTTGGGTTTATGAGGTAAATACTTGAACCATTATGCTAACTCCCAACTCCTAAGCTTCTTGCATTTGCAAACATATTAGAGTGTTTTGTTTCCCCATTTGCAAATGTTCTCAGTGACAGACAAGTCTGCATCTCAAGGCAGTTAGCTAGGGAAATTGAGTACATTCTGTTCTGAGGAAAGTTTCTTCTCCAGGATTTTTGGTCTTTTTTTTTTTTTTTTTTTTTGGTGAGCCAGCACCAGGCATTTCGAATACCAACATTTTGATAGGGGGACTTACACACAATCCATGAACCCAAGCATCAGCATTTCATACTTATTATTCCCAAAAATGTGTTATTCTATTACTTTTTAAATGAATTAGACTAATATTTAAAATGTGTTCCCGAGTTTTTAAGCCTTTGTAGTACTATTATTTCTGGATTTACCCAGAATTCTTGAGGCAAAATAGTTAAGAGTTATAGTACTAGTGTTCTGCCAGTATTTAAAAAACTCCTAGAAAGACAAAAACATCCCTGGAGAACAGATGCATCAACTTTTCTTAAATTCCAAGGTAAGCACTGAGATCGGTCACTCTAAGCTGCTGATCTGTAGTGCTACTTTGCTCATGTTCAAACAGTAATTACCAGCTTTATCCTAACAGGACTGTATCAAAACCCTGCTTTGGTTAAAGAGCATAATAAGAAAATGAATATATTTTTTCTCTTAATTTTTCTCCAACCAGCAGCAGCTATTGTGCCACCACCACATAGTCAAGAATTAATAAATGGCCGCCTGCTGCAGTCACAGGTATTTCAGCTGCCTAAAGCTGGTTATGATGTTAGATTTAGTGGACAAAATGTTCACCAGTAGGATTTAATTAAGCCAAGGGAACTATGCCAATGGTAAATTATTTAATGAAATGTGAGACCTGTTATTTGACAAAACACACTGTTACTATTACCCACCTGGTTTATTAAGTACACAAGATTGCTGTACTGATTTTTTTCTGGTTTGATTGGCATGTTACAAAATATCAAAATAAGACAACTTGCTGTGGTTACAGGTACCCCAGGAGCAGGTGGCCCCTAGCAACTGCAGCCAGCTATGGTTAAAACAAGAATAGTAAGAGTGAGATAAAATAAAGGACTATGATTAGGTCTAGAACTGTAATCATAAACAAGTTATTATAAGATCAAGAAATGGATGTCAATAAATTTATCTTGAGAGCCAGAGAGGTGAATCTTGGTTGTGACCATAGAACCTCTATCACAATTTTTGTACTTCATGGAGACTTAATCTGCTTCATGAACTATAAGTTAGAGAAAAAAGTGTAAAAATAATCTGTGGCATTAATGAACACTCTCGTATGCTTTGTGCAAAGCATATACAATCTTTACATGTTAGCATGATGAGTAGCAGTGCTAATCACATATACATGCCGCTTATCAGGCTAACATGAATACAAGCACGTCAGGAAAATATGCTGAGCAGGACAAGCACACACAGTCAGCAAACAAGCTTGCCTATGGGCAGACCTGTTAAGCATGCTCATGTGGACAGCATGAAAAGCTACAGAGGGCAAATAATGCAAGTTGTACCCGGGAAGAAAGTGTACTGAGTGTAATGTACACACAATTTAAACAAATTAATACAGAAGTAAGTAATAGAGTAGGGGAGACAGCACAGCAAATACAACAGAGGAGTTACCAGACAGGTCAAGTACATATGAATACAGAAGTAAGTAAGAGATTAGGGGAGACAGCACAGCAAATACAATATAGGGGTTACCAGACAGGTGAAGTGTACTGAGGATAATGTGCACAGAAACCAAAGAGATGAATACAGAAATATGTAAGAGAGGAGGGTAAATGTTCAAATTATAGTAACATAGTTGATGTGAAGGTGCTTATGCCACAAAGACAATTTTGTAATAATAAAATTTGGAAATGTGTATGTCATAATAGTTAATGGTAGTCACACTTCATGTGCAAATATAGGTAAATAAAAGCAGACATGATATTATAGCATGGGACAGCTACACACGCTAACATTGTAACAGAGGGGATTACATGACATGGTGAATGTCATTAACATGGAGAGTTGAGATGACAGTTTGCAAGGACACTATATACTTTATGGGACATTTCATAACATTTTTCATCAATATAATATGTTGGAAAATAGGAATGGCTTAGAATCCACAGTCTCCGTTTGCAAGGATCAAACCCATCCCATCAATGTTACCAGTGATATATAAGTGGGGGGGGGGTTGATATACTGTAGTGTATATTACGGTATGAATGTTGGTCCACTGTCTCTTTTTCCTAGGTAAAATATTCAATGATTGAATGTTTGCTGAAGTGAACAGTCAATGTTTTAAGTTCAATGAACAGAGGTTCAATGAGTTTCTCATTCAGTGGTCGAGCATAGACTCACAGCTGTCATATGTGTGGTTATGTGAAAGCATAACATCATGTGTATGAATCAAGGAATACATGTCCCTGTAATTACTTAGAGTGCTGCTGTACGTCAGACAACATTGCCTGATGCTCAGTATACCCAAATACACCTGTAGCCCCCTGTAGTTGTCACTTTGATGATAGAACACCAATTATGTGCAATGTGGATATAATCCCATATTGGAACACATACCTTACTTAGACAAAAACATACATTCCAATATCTCATGTCCTCAGTCCTGAGGAGGTGTTTCACTACAGCTGTTATGGCATGACAATCTATTTGATTGACAGCATCAGTCTTCAATGGAAATTTTTAAAAGGAAATGTAGAATAAACTCTTGTAACAGGAAACATCTACACATGAACATAGAACATGTGGGAGACAACTCTGTTAACATGTACACTGACTTTAAGCAGACGTCAGGATTTGAACCATGTAGCTAACATCACAGGTTAGACAAGGTTTGCTAAAGCACATGCACAACTGCACATTTATTTGACAGTTGTGAACCTGCACATTAATGGATGACATCACCATTGTATATCACCCTCATGTTTCCACAAAGAAAGTAGTCACAAGCACACTATATAGATATACCCTGCATATGTATTTGCATCTTGTTCTCAGTAAAAGGAAGAAATACACACTCAAAGATGACAGCCATTCCTGTATTCAAACTCCCTACCTATTTACTGAAAAATCTACACATGAGTGTACTTTACACACATGCTACATGAGCCACTGCATCTTTGAAAGGATGACAACAGCTGTGTCATTCAAAGGAGTTGTGGGAGCAAAAATTACTTCTCCAGCTATATGGAATTGCAGATGTTGTCAATTCTAAAGGGTGTAAAACACTACATTCACACACAGTTAGGAGAGTTTCATTGCTGCATTTGAACTCCTTACCTGCCGACTGGAACAATCTACACACAAGTGCATTATAGTCATGTGCAACAGGAGAGGTCTGAGTTTTAAACTGTGAAAGTGCATCATTGAAATGATGACCAACCTCATCGGTGTTTTGTAGACAGCATGCATGTGTGGAGAGAGCAAAATGGGATGTGAGATTGATTTGACAATGTAAATGTTTCTTACAAGTGGGAATCAAAGGAACACAGTTGTTGAATTAATCCTCAGGTGATGCTATGAACCCACTATTGCACACACAAATTGAGTGTTGTGAAAATTGAGTGCTGTGAGATTAGAACCCCTTAACTGTCTATTTATACAACCTAGAAAACACAGTACTTAATGCATGTACCCCACAGAAATCTGACTTTTGCAGTGTGACAGTGCACTTTATAGAGGATGACATCAACATTGCGTTGCAGAGAAGATGATATTGAGAGAAGGGTTTGACACTGATGTGGACTCACCCAGCAGTGTAAAATTAACTCTAGGTTATTTTATTAAGGCCAGTAGCAGGACAGGCCATATTTACACAACTCTGTGCACACAGAAGTTGACTGCTATAAGATTAAAAACCCCTACCTATTTAGTGCACACAGAAGTTGACTGCTATAAGATTAAAAACCCCTACCTATTTAGAGAACACAGTACTTAATACAAATGCCACCAGAGAATTCTGCCTTCTACTGTGTGAAGAGTGCGCTTTATACAGAATGACATCAGCATTGTGTTGCACAACAAATGATACTGGGATAAGGGTCTGACACTGATGTGTACTTACCCTGCAGTATAAAAGTTTCTCCAGGCTACTACATGACTGAGGCCAGCAAAGGTTAAGGTCATATTGACACAACTCCATATATGTACACAAACACAAGTTGACTGCTGTGAGCTTAAAAAACCCTAATAACCTACCTTTACAATCTAGAGAGCACAGTGCTTCAGGCAAGTGACACTCCAGAAGTCTGACTGCTTTAGTGTGAGAGGTTACATTTACAACAAATGCGTTTTATCTAAACATGTTGCATACATATTATCCACATGTTGTAGTATTCCTTTCAATGTTAGGGCCAAAGCTCATTTCAAAAATGAAGTGTTGTGCTTGCCTTCCTGATTGCATGATGTTAGGCTATGAGCAAACAGAGCTTTTTGCTGAAAGAGAAAGTTTTGGTTTGACTTCTATAGCATGAAGAGTCTTAGCGGTACCACTCTAGACAGGACTTAGTGGAAAAGTTCAACCTGTCACCCTTGTTTTCCCTGTGGCACAAGCTGTAAATTCACTGAACTAGCTAAATGAAAAAGCAGGGTTCAATTCCAGTATACAGATCATTTTACAAAGAGAGTCAGAATGTGACTATTATAATACATTTTTATTATGACTAAGAATGTTGCCTTGCCAAACTGCATTTGTAATAGTTACTGAAATAATATTTTATACCTACTACATAAATGGCGTTTCAAGGGAAATCACAAGTGAATTGGATGTACAATGTAGGGTAAAAAAACTCACCATATTTTGCAATAACACTTGAAATTCCCTTCAGCATCACATACTACAGATGCTCATTGCCAGGCCCTGTGCAAATGTTAAGGACTATGAATGATAAAACAGAAGCGGCTTAGACAGATACACAGGCAACACGTTCACAGGAAAAGACACTTAACATCAGGCAGTAAGAGTTAATCAGCAGTTAACAATGGATTCAGATTGCTGTCAAGATGAAAAATTAAGTTTACAGACTTGATCATTATCTTAGCACCCCACCAAGGAAATCCTACTTCATACATCTCAAAGTCACAGCTCTGAAGGGAGAGTGATAATATATACTGCCAATGGAAGATGTAGGTATTACTCTTCAGCAAAGTAAGAACAGTCTGAAAATGCCATAATATAACATTTACATCCAAAAGCCTAATGAATAGTCAACAGTACAGGGGGGTGAAAGAGAAAGGGGTGAAGAGAGAGACAGATATACAGAGTCCTATGAAAAGGTGGTGTTATGGGTCATTAATGCATGTCTTTGTGGTATGTCCCCAGTATTCATCTGTCATGCTCTGTATCAGTAACTCATGGCTATGGGGATCAAGAAGCTGTAAGACAGGCAAAACCTGATGAAGATTTGAGTAGAATAAGGGTGGTTTACTAAATCTTTCTCATGGTCATGGATGTGTTTGCAAATGGAGCATGTTTAAGCATCTTTGTGTGAGGAGAACCAGAATGAACAGCTATTCACTGTCACTCATTATTGGTGTGAGATGCCAAAGTCAAGCTGAAGAAAAGAAGTCAAGGTTTTCTTATGGGCCATTTCTGGCCATAATGTGTGTATGATTCTATTTTTTGACCAGATTAAATGTGTAAAATGGGATTGAAAGGAAATTGATGAAATGGGGGGTGCAGGCGAGCAGAGGGGAGGACACAGGGGAAAAAACAGAGGAATTTGCAGGGAGTTAGTGGGAGAGAACCATAGCTATCCACTTCTTTCCAGCATAAGTGTAAAAGTGTAGACAAAATTTGCTGAACTTAGACTGTCAGGTGACAACAATAGAGTAATGTTGTACAGTCAATGGTACCAAGTTAAGTGTGTCAAGAAGACACATTGGTGAAGTGAAGAGCTATGCCTGGGTCATTATTTCTTTGAGGGCCAGGTGCCTTTTTTTTTCTTTTCTTAACTTTCAAAGAGAGGAATGTTGGAGAAGGGGCTTAGGAATGTGTGGGGCAGGTAGTAAGGTTAGGCAAGGAAGAAGGTGCATACGTACCGGACAATCAAGATAGATGAGGGTGGTGATGGATACAAAAGGCTGGGGAACACCATGACTGGGGATAAGTAGTGGACATTGGAAGGACACTGACATCAAGCATGAGAACAATGAAAATCTAGTACTCATCCTCAGAAGTAAGATTACTGTCCACTGTTTCAGTTTCCTGTGCCAGTGCTTGATGTTGCATTGTCTTGGCAATATGATGAAGCACCTTTATTACATGGCCAATTTGAACATCGAGGTCTCTGTCCATTATACTCTACACCAGCCCTGACAGTTCTTGGTGAGTGACAAGATCACCACCTCCACCACTACTACTCCCAGAGGGTACCAGTACACCTCTGCTGGGGCAGAGCTACCTGATGCAGATGGGGCAGGTAGGGTAGCAGTTGTGGAGGCAGCACTGACAGCTTGGGACATTGAAGTGCTGGCTGTTGGTGCTGTAACCTGTGGAGGGATGTCGAGCCAAACCATAGTGGTCAGTCTACGTCTCTGTGGTGCATGTCAGGTTTTGGAAGCTGAAATGTATGACAACAAAATATTTTTAAGATAAATAAGATGCCCCCTCAAAACAATGAGAAAGAGAATGGGTAGGGTGAGACAAAAAAGGAGACATACATGGCATATCATGACTATATAATATCAGTAAATAAACAGTCATGATTATCCACGCTATACACCTTTGCCACATCCAGGTATGTGTTGTGCCCTTAATCAGTTGCACTGTTATGATATCATAAATGCATCTATTTATTTCAATAGTGCCATATTGCATACAATTGCAATATTCATTAGGCTTACAGTAAAACCAAATGCATATGCATCTCATGTCTCTCTGAGGTGAATTACTCTCTCTTGGTGCACCTCCCCATTCACTGCAATGTCTTCAGTAGATGTATATCAAAGAGGAGACATGAAACTATGTTGAATATCATTTATTACTGATGGGTTAGTATACATACAAAGCTGGGAAATGTCAGTAGTTCTAAAGTCATCCTCTCATTGGCTAAGGAGGTCCTTCTTGCAACATTTCAGGTCACTATAGTGGTGATGACAATTCTGTCCAGTGTGTGAGATGCCAGTTGCACTGAAGTCAGCCTTGGCTAATCTTTTCCAAGCCTCAGTCTTATACTGAGACCCAATGCAGTCCCCCCTGCAGCAGCCTGCAGATGTATTGTTTCAAGAGGAATGACACAAAATTCCTGGACTCTTCAACACTTTATGTCTGTGCTCGAAATTCAGCACCATCATTTCCCATGCCACCCATGCCTGAAGAAGTCAAACAGCAACTCTATGTCTGAATTGATGCCAAATTCCAATGTTGCATTTAAGAGCTAGTGCTCAAACATGCACAACCCTGCCAAATGCATCTACACAATGTAAAGCACAGAGAAACATTTGCAAACAAAGAGAAAGGTATTGTATCAAATGGCAATGAAAGTGTGAGACATGAAAGTCAGATTTGCCATGTTTGATGTTCATCCTATTCACACTTTTTCAGATGGTCAACACTGACATGCTTAATGGCTTGGCTTGTTATCTTTGGTGTTTTGCATGTTAAATAGGATGACTTGGCACATAACTTTCTGGAATTACACACTGTAAAACGTTAGTTGGCTAATGGGGGAATCAAACCTAAGGAAGAAATAATGCATAAATTGCAACCAAGGTGATTATGTGTTAGTGGTACAGAAGAAATCCCTTTCAGCCATGTTCATTACAGACAAATTAATTCAGTATGAATGCAGATATACTTGTTAGAGATTATGAATATAAGGTTGAAATTAATTCTGTTGTAAATATGCTGAAAAATAAAGCATAGAATAACATGTTTGCTTGAATATATGTATAGAGTTTAGCAATGTAAAATGGACATTCATACTATATGTATAACAGACAGGCTTCTCTTCACAGCATCAGAAAAGTCTAACAAAGCAATATTGGAAAGCAAGTATTATATGATTTTCTCATGTTTGCACAACAAATATCTAAACTCAGCAATTCATGATGTTTTTTCAATAGGAACAGAACAAATGGTTCCTTTCATACTTCTGTTATTCTGATTGTGTGCATTTGTGCATTTTCACATCAGCGGAACTGCTGACAGGACAATAAAAAAGTCTAAAAACAGACATTACGTGACTTCTCACAGAAGGCCAAAAAAGATACCAAGAGGAAATAACAAAATCTATGTGCGTGACTAGCACTGTATATAACAATTGTAGTAGTTCAGTTATGAGAGAGAGGGAGGGACAGAGAGAGGTATTTTGTAGAAGTCATCATTCATATCTGTAATAAAGGAAAACTTTGTAAATATATGCTACAAACTGACAGAAAGAGTATGTGGTGTTTGTTATGTAATAAGTTATCTGTAACAGTGCTTATAGCTGCAAAATACATTTCTTTATCAGTGCGCAGTTTGAAAGGCTTGGTGCTTTAAACAGACTACAGATGGAGTCATGCAAAGCTCTATGTCTGATTTAGCAGTAAACAGGAAGACTGTGTGTCTTAAGACTTTGGATCCAGCACAGCAAAAAAGCAGAGAACAGCATATAATACATTTTTCAATACTTCCGACAGGTCTGTATGTGTGTGACTTTAGGAAGTCTCGTCAAATGCATTCCCACGAAACAGGCAGTGTTGCTGTTTGTAAATGTATGTCAGATAAATAGACTTTCATGAGATGAATAATACATGTTTTGTTATGATACATACATAATTCACTATACATACTGTCCTCAACATAGAGTTGGACTGTGTGATGAGAAAAATATTTTAACTTAAGTATTCTACCCATCATAGATATGCAAGTGCATTTTAATTCATTATCATAATTATACTGCTTAAACAATTGCACACACAAACTGTATTTCGTAAATAAATCATTAATGAGACATGCTACTTAGAAACAATTATTTATGAAGGCATTAATAAGACATTTTTTGCAATAAACAATTATGATACACATGTACTATATGTGGTGTTACCTTCATAATCAAAGTGTTGTTAGAAATTGCATTCTGACACCCTTTGTAAAAGTATGTGTTATCTTAATTGGAACCCTAGATTACATGTGTTCTGTCTCTAAAGTCAGTGCACTTACACAGAGACAGTTACCCAGCAGCTGAATGTTCACCACCCAGTACTGTCCAGAGTGCTGATATCTCTGCATTGCTGCTAAGCCTGTTTATACTACAGAAGGTTGCCTGACTACAATTTTTCACTTTGTTCTTTAAGCAGGCAAGCTTGATTGCACACTGATCAGCAGTGAACAAATGCACAAGACAAGAAACAGAAAAAAAGCATATAAAGTTCTGATAGAAGTAAGTTATAAATCTGCAGTAATAATTTGCACATTCACTTCACACTTTATAGATATGAACAACAGAGCAACTCTGTTCAAGGACCAAAGTCCCTGCATTTACAGCTTCTGACACAGAAAGAGGTATATAACATGTGCACATTACTCACTCATTAGTAATACCGTGCGACAGTGACAAAACTGATTGCTCTAATGAAGATTATAGAAAAGAAAGTAGTCACTCTTTCCTTCAGCTGTGAGAACCAATTTGTGCTCTGCTAAGCAGTGCTGAAATAACATAGACAAAAAACATATATAATTATTTTTATTCTACACAACACAAGTTGCATTTTCACATCTGCTGCAAACATTCCAAGCAGCGTGTGGCTTCAAGCTGGATTCAGACACTGCATCCTCCTTCCTGTTTCTTTAAAATAATTTCATTTAACTCCTGTGCTACAGTGATACTTAGATGTGATGTAGAATTTATTCTCTTACTGCTCTTCAGAGTGCTGTAGCAAAGCATACATGTGCCACTCTGAAATCCACTACAGATAGTACGCAAAATTAAATTTCTTAGTTTGTACTTCTGACAGTGGACTCTCATTCACTGCATTGAAATGGTATCACTCCAAAGTGTGCTCTGCCAAAATAAAATAAACGTACATGAGGAACACACAAAAAATGTTCAGTAGTGACAAATATCAGGGAATAATAATGAAAATGCAGGATTGTGAAGTTTCCTAGATCTGTGTTTGTTAGTACCTGATCATTTGCTCAGAAAATATGTAATAACTCTGTGAAACAACAAACTATCTGGATTTGAACCCTCAATTCAGTGCAATAACAATGCACAACCAATTGTGTTTCTTATTCATCTTTGTCACCAGCACAGGATCAGAAAACATTTTCCTTTTTCATTTACTTGAACATGTCTAGATCAATGTGATATTGATAAATATTTTACACTAATAATAGCCCACACCATAGTAATGTCAGGTTGGCAAGACTGCTAGCTATTTCTTCTCTTTGTTTTCTGAGCAACTTCCCCTACTCTCAGCTTAACTACAGAAATGCAATGCCATGGCCATTTATTTACATCTTTGTTTCATTGTAATATAGCTGATCAGCATTTCAGACAGATTTGAAGCACAGGATGTACAGTGTACACTTAGTACAGAGATATCAATGTTGTTAAGGTTGTTCTCATAGCTCTCAAGGTGCTTACACTTTTTATTTTAAGTTGATTCTACATGATACACTTAGTTCAGAGAGAAAAGTCTGTTTAGTATTGCTTGTTGCTGTAGTCAGAGCAATCAGTAACACATGCAAGCCATTACCAGCTAACAACTGTTACTGCTTCTCCCTGCAGTTGAAGGGTGTTGGCATGCAATTGTGTAGCTACTTACACCATGTTTACATCCCCTATACAAAGTGATGTTTTGGATGTTCAGGAATGCTAATGATTTCACACCTCATTTGCATCTTCACAGTGCTCAGAGGGCTAAATCTACACTATAGAAAGGTAATAGTGCAGGCATGGAAGTGGAAGAAAGGGAGACTAATTGGATAGAGACAGACCATTACTGCTAGTTACTTGAAGGAGATTGTTCTACACATGACTGCACTATTTTATAAGATATGTTTGTAGTCTTCATTAACAGCTCACATGTTCATATATTGAATGTATTTCAATATGCAATAGAAAAAAAGCATTTTGATATGTATGCTGCACATATGTCAGTTCTTGCTGTACTTTCCAAGTTAGTATGATTACATCACAGCATTGTGTTATTGTTTGCTACTGGAATTTCACCAGTTACTGCAGACTACTGTATTGTGCTTGTCATCACCTTCAAAGGTTTGTGCATGTGTAGCTAACAAAGTGGTTAGGCTTCTCAGGTGCCCCATGGTGACCTTCACAACAGTGAAAAGATCAAAGGAAATTGTCTGGGCCGTTAGAGTTTGAATTTTTGCCTGGTTATTGATAATTCTGCCACCCAGCAGTCATTTACACAACTGATGATGTCATTATAAAAATGGTAACAAAATGGATGTAATGCTAATGTATAAATGTTTCTTTTTGGGAGGGCTCCCTTAACTTGTGTGTAGTCTGATATGAGCATTGTGTTTTCACTTGTTTTGTTTTGAGGAAGAGTGCACTGATTTGGTTTGAGGAGAATGATTTCTGCATGTGCTATAAATGTGTGATTCTTTTGCTGTTTCATGTCATACAGGATTATGCAACCAGACCATCTGTTCCACACAAGCCATCATTCAGTGATGCAGAGAATGAGGTCATTACTGAAGCCTTATGCCACCATGGATCCTTTCTGTTTGGCAGAGGTGATATGTCTGTCAGAAAAAGCATATGGCAGCAGGTGGTCACTGATATAAATATAGTGGAGAGCCATGCCAGAAACTATAATTCGGTGTGGTACCATGCCACTGATATGATTATAGAGGCATGCAGGAGGCCACCTGCAGTAACACAAGAACAGACAGTTATGGGGGGTGTCTTTCTATAGAACCACCACTCACTGAAAATGAGCATTTCCTGTCCACTGTCAGAGATCTAGACCGCTCAGCAGAGGGATTACACACAGACTCTCCTTGATGTCAATGCTGATGTGGACAACAGACCAAGTGGATCCCAAGAAGAAATCCCAGGTATGCTCTCTCTCTCTCTCTGTATGTGTATATATATATATATATATATATATATATATATATATATATATATATATATATATAAAACATCTTTTAGGAAAACATTGAAATGTATGCCTTAGAATAATGAAGAGCCCAACAAAGATTATGTTGGGGGTAAAGGTCAAGCTGATTGATGCTGTGATACTTCTTAAGGGGGAGATAGAGCATTATTGTCTTGTCCTCGTGTCATTTGCATTGTGATGCTTATTAGCCTCCTTTCCACTGACTTCCATTTTCCAGGGATATCAGAATTGCCATATGAAAGACCATCTGCAGATGGTAAGCACAAACTTTCTTTTATATTGGTAATAACCATTACTTGGATGTAAGTCTGAAGACAGAGAAAAAATACTGTTTTCCTTTAACATCTGAAACTGTTTAACATGAGTGTGTAGAACCGGGTTTGGATCATTCCCACTCACTATTCTTCTCCTTCTTGTGTTTATTGATTATTATCACAGCTGATTCTGACAGTGGCAGTGTAGAACTCATGCCACCTGATGTCAGAGCATCAGTAGCCTGTGATGATGATGATGGGGTGATATAGAGAGATAGTCAGGGGGTGCAGAGGTTCAGTTTTACACTGAGGTTGTGACTCATACATCCACTGGCCTTATTTCAGACACACTCAGTATGCCTACACATGGCCATTCCACTGAGGCCTAAGATACATGACAGCTTGAGGGTGACATGGTTGACTGGGGTAGTGTGGTTACTCCAGCTGCAGAGCTGGTTGAGTTTGTCTGTAGCCATCATGAGGGCATGGCACCACAGAGGAGCATTGCTAGAGGTGCTCAGAGGGGGCCTACTATCCACCCTCATCCTGATGCTGTCATGTCATTACATGCCACCAGACATATGTATAGGGTTATATAGGAGGCACAGGCACATTCCACCAGGGCCTTGGAAGAGACTGTGTGAGTCCTAAATGTAGCACATTCTGACATACATGACTACCTCAACTATGTGGGTGACTCAGTGGATAGGATGAGTGGCACACTTGATCAGGCAATGTCTGTGACAGAACATCTGCTGGGGGAGGGCCAGCATCCATGCTTCTATAGAGCAACAACATCCTCTAGTGTTAGCCAGCATGGCTGTGCCAGATCCCATTACTTCCACTGATCCTTCGCTGATTGAGGTGATGACACCCAGATGTGGTAGGCCACAGGGTCATGGTCCTGAACATAGCCATGAAGAGAGCTCATCCAGCAGATATCATTTACATTCAGGTAGAACCCCCACTTTGAACTGGGCACATGGAAGTAGCACTGCAACTTCTAGCAGAGGTAGTTCACATGGTGAGGAGCAATGCCATTGAACTGACAACTCTACCATGCACAGATTACACCTGTCTGACATAGCAGGGTGTAGTGCTAGCATAAGCTTGATTGTGTTCATGCAAACACACACACACATTTCATAAAACCTGTCCATACCAACTTAGACACATGCAAGCAAAGAAAAAGTTTCTACTTTAAAACTTTAGTTTTTACTGTTTTACTCGGTCTAAAGCCTTTGATACTGTTTCCCACAAGCATATTCTCTGTCATCTCTCAAACCTTAATCTCTCACATAATGGTTTATCCTGGTTCTCCAACTATCTATCAGACAGATCACAGGCAGTCAAATGGAAGAACTCCATCTCTTCCTTCCTACCTACCCCAACTGGCGTACCACAGGGATCCATCCTTGCGCCAATGCTTTTTAACATCTTCATCAATAACTTTCACACTGCTATTCCTGATGCTAAAATCATTCAATACGCAGACGATTCAATCTTTGACTGCTCTGCCTCAAACCTCTCTGAATTGCTAACAAAAATCCAAACTGCCTTCTCAACAACTGAAAACTGGATGCACCAAAACCACCTCTCTCTCAATGCAAATAAATCAAAGATTCTACTATCCCCCTCCCACAAAGGCCCTCTCCTATAATAAAAACAACTTCAAAGTCTATAGTCAAACCAGCTCACCTATAGAAGTGGTCCCATCTGCCAAACTACTTGGCATTACTGTAGATGAACACCTCAAGTTTGATATTCATATTCAACAAAATATTAAGAAAACCCACGAAAAGCTAGGTATGCTGTATAGGAATAATTGCTTTCTCTCCACCTCTACTAGGCAAACTCTGTCCACAGCATATCTTCTTCCTTCCTTATTATATGGAGCCCCTCTCCTAACCAACATGTCCTCCTCTATCACCTCTAAACTAGAAAACTGCTACAACAAAATCTGTAAATTTGCCTCTAAATCTAAAAATACCACCCATCACTGCCTAACCCTACAATCCTTGAATTGACTTGAACTCCCAAACTACCTAGACTATCTCCAACTCACTACTGCATATAGACTCATATTTCACACAACAAAATGTCCCGTTCTAACATCCTTCCCCCTTATACACCCAGCAGAGCTCTCAGATCTGAAAATCAGAACTTGATTACTATCCATAAACCTAAACATTCTGCTGGTCAACTTCTCCTATCTTTCTCACCAGGCAAAAAAATGGAATTCCCTTCCCTCCACACTAAGAACCATGCCAAACTCAGAAAACTTCAAAACCCAACTATTCAAACACCTGTCCACTAAATGGAAATGTACCTGCCTTCACCCAACCTAATCAATGGGGGTTCTCTCTCTTGCTCCCAAGCTCTACAACTCTCATAGTTATCTTCCTATGAGCCTATCTAAGCTCTCAACAATTTCTATAGCTACTCTCTAAACTCTCAACAACTCCTACATCTACCCTCACACAGCCCAACCTTGTAAATATTGTAAATAGCATTCCACTGTTGATGTGTGTATGTAAAGCATATGTACATTTTCTTAAAAGGTTTGTATGTAAACTGTTTCCACGCCTAATACATATCTGTTTTCCTCAAATGAAACTGTATGATCCCTACTTTCAAGCTTAATGAATTTATCAACTATGCATGATACTGAATACATTTATGAGTAACTATTCTGCATAATATTATCTTTAATATTAACTATTAGTTGTATCTAGATAGTATAATGCATCTTGGAGCTTTTCTCCCCGGGCCTCCACTGAAAATGGGTCAGTTCGGCCCAGTGGACTTCCCTGGTAATCAAACTGCAAATAAATAAATAGAACTTTAAGAGTGATTGGAATCTATCTCCTGTTAGTGGCGCCAAAATAATTCCTACTTTACTAAATGTTCGTGTTTCTTACTCACACGCACTCAAACCTTTAGTGTCAGCCTCGGCCTACTGCCCTCCCCACTCTGTTCAAGTGATGATGACTGTGCCATGCCCTTTGTTCAGCTGGGTTTGACTTAGAGTTGCATATATGTCTGACGCACTGAGTGGATGGCTAAGAGAGTCTTTCTCAGTATGTTGATTATATGCATATTTAGTACATAGCAAGATTTTGGATGTTTCTCTAAATACTCATTTTGGATTTTTTTTTCATTTATTATTGTAAGTCATACATTCAAACCAATGATATTGCATTCCTGCTTATTGCACAACTTATCGTTGATATAATTGTCGTCCTGATTGTTTAGTGTACATTGGGTAACTGACCAGCTTGATGCCAGTTATTCCATACAATGCATACCTGTATACTGCAGATATCATTCCTATAAGCCAAGAATGCCATTGGTGGACACCTCACACAGATTCTGATTGAGTACATTTATGACTGACAGTATGCAGGTAGTTTATCTTCCTACACATTTAATCATATATTACAGGTTCCACACCTACACTGACATTACTGCAGTTGCGAATCATGTGTTTTGGGGCTGTGTATGTCTGATGCTATCCGTACACAGACATTACATGGGTAAGTAAGGTTTATGGAGATTAGATGGCATCACTTTTAATATTGTATGTGCTTAGGTTGTTATGTGTATTCCTTCACTGGTGAGTGTGTGTGTTGTCATTTGTCTCTTCATTGCTGAGTGTGTGCTCTACATTTGAGTCTTAAGGGGCAAGTGTGTGTGTGTGCTATCCTTTGCCTCTTAGCCAGGCAAGGGTATACTGTGAATGCCTATGTCTGCCGGCTACCTCTGCAGCTGGAGGTCCTCCCTCAGAATCCTTATCTGTTTGTGTTAGAGATGTTGGCCCTGCCTGTGGTCCAGGAATGTGTGGTCCTGGCCCTTTCTGTCCTTATTGTAGTTATTTCATTAAAATGATATTGTGCAACATGGCACAGACTGTGAGAATTTCTGCACAGGTGCCTGGGTCATACTTCAAGGCTCCGCTTGATGTGTCTAGACAATGGAACCATGACTTCAGCATGCCAAACTCATGTGTTATTATGTTTCTAGTTTGGGCGTGGGCATCTCTGTATCCTTTCTCTATAGGTGTGTGCGCATTTCTGATGGGTGTCATTATTTATTATTCTTTTTTTTATTATTATTTATTGACATTTGTTTACCGGGCATACCTCTCAACTGTACAGATTTTTGCAGAATGTCCTGATTTTTGCCTCATATTTTTGGTCCGTTTTTGTTAAAATTGTGTTTTTCTGGCAAATTGTTGGCAAATCATTAAAGATTGAAGTCAGAAAACAATGACAGACATTTGAGTTTCAGATTTCATACCCTTCAGAAAATCCAAGTTAATACAAAACCTGCTATTCTATCAACTTTCTAAGTTTGTAAGAGCAATAATTAAAAATTGTCCCTATTTTTGGGCCTTTGTCCCACTTTTATTTATGGCGTTGTCCGGATTTCTTGCTGTAAGATGTTGAAAGGTATATTACCAGGAAAATCCACTGGGCCAAGAAGAGCCCATTTTCAGTGGAGGCCCAGAAAGGAAAGCTCCACAAGAAACACAAATAGAATATACAGTACATCATAAGGCACATTTTGAGTATATACAGCACAGAGAGAGGAAAACATTTCTTAACAGTCTTAGCCATGGTTCCAGTGCATAACCTGTATCACCCAGTAGATGGTCTTTTGGAACATCACCCCTAACAACTTTGTGTAAAGCTGGGAGGTATGTGATATGTGTGAGTCACTATAACTGCTTGGGTTGCCCTTACACACATTGAGGATGATCCCTCTGGCATTATGGACAATCTGGCAGCTGACTGAGTGGAACCCCTTCCCGTTATGTATGTCCTTTCCTGTTCACTGGATGGGGCTTTCATTTCTATGTGAGTGCAGTCTATGTACTCCATAATTTCAGGGAAGTGTGCTACAGCATAAAATTCCTGCATAGTTCTTGCTGTCTCCTCTGGTGTGCGTGGAAAATAGATGTTCTCCCTAGCATGTTCTAGCATAACATTTTGGCATTGGTGCAATATTCTAGAGGCTAATGCCTGTCAACTCCTAGTATATCTATCCCCTATGTAGTATATCTATCCCCTATGGGTCACTGAAATGTACCAGTAGTCAATATCCTTAATGCCACACATACCGTAGTTTCTGCTGGTATAGTTCCGTCTCAATTTCCCCTGGGTCTGAGGTGGGGGTAGCAAAGGTTGCAGACCTCCTGTAGTATTTCCCTATCAACCCTGTATCTGTCTACTATTTTAATATCATGCAGTCCATGATATGTTAATCTGGCTCTGAACACCCTTCTTCTCCTTAGAGGAGGTTTCTCAGCAGCAGTATAAATTTGAGCCTGTTGCCCATGCACTTTGTAGTTATTTCCTTAAAATGATATTGTGCAACATGGCACAGACTGTGAGAATTTCTGCACAGGTACAGCTTCTAACATTGTTTATTTAGCTATGTGTGATGGTGGCTGTATCTCTTTAGGTTTTGGAGTTCACAGCAAAAGGCTATACCATCTCTACATGGTTACTTTGTAGCCTTGTGAATGGCTCTACCATTTTGGATTGGTTAATTAGCAAGTAATTCAGCTGATTATACTTTCATTAGTATACCCTTCTGTTTACCTTTATTTGGTGGCTCTACATAACGTGTAGAGACATTTAATAAATACAAAATAGTGTGCTATCATGTGCACATCATGGCGCAAAGTGCACATGATAGCATCATGGAACTTAGGCATTCATAAATCTGGACTAATGAGTTTTACAGCTTTAAAAGATGTTATACACTTAGTGGTGTTGCAGAGTTCTTTGTACTACATTGAACTTTAGATGTTCTAACGTCTTATGTGTTTCAGAGAAAAAAGTTGTGAAAAAGATACTGTAAGAGTGCAAAGTATTTTAAATATTATACAATGCTGTATCACGAGTGTTTATCTGATTCTCTAACATATTTAAAAGCTGTAATACTTTTCTCAGTGTCACTCACAAAAACAGTGTGGCAGCACAAAGTGCATTACAACTTTTAAAGTAGTTCCTGGTTCCCTCTGCTGTTCTGTGGTGACTGCCTTTTTATGATCTAGCTCAAGACTAGAATATAACGGTGCTGAGTGGTGCTTAACAAAATTTGTTACGTGCATTTTATGTATCAGAAAGGTCTCTAGCAGAGTTGCCTTTTTTTCCAAGTTTGAAGCATAATTGAGGCACTCCACATACTACAAATGTAACTTGAAGTATTTCCAGTAATTAAGAAAGCACATTAAAACATACTTACCAGACTATCTGCAGGAGTTGCAGACTTTGAAATGGCTTCGTAACTGAAGATAAAAACTGGGGCTGTTATGATAAATACAGCGATGTCCTTAACTAGAAGAAACACTGTTAAACATATAGCGGAACCCTACAAAAACAAAACACATTATTTATTGCAATAACTTATATGTTATTTTTTTCATCTTTGTGCCCCATTTTTACAAAGGATCATCTGCATATCTTACAGAAAATACCAATTCATATACCTTCTAGTACAACATTAAATATAATAGTTTCTACAACATCCAATATTTTCATCACAATTTTGCTGCTCTTTCTGTTACTGCCAGGTATTACATCTGTTACTTCAGTTAGATTTGTTTTTTATTTATTTATTTATTTGCATTTTTTTTCAGGAATGTCTGGCTGGCAAAGACCCATCTTGTTGGAGGCCCAGGGAGAAAAGCTTCAATAGCAGTTTTATAATACCAACAGTAGTAGCACTTTATATGGGGGTTCTTAGCAACATGAAGAAATAAATAAAGGGAATTCCAGTATTTGGATACACAGGAAGAGCAGAGAATATCAGCTACTGAGTTATTAGTATATGCACTGGTAGTAAGGAACGTGTCTGAGGAGCTGCATATATAAGGAGCGAAGTGCCATGGCATTGTGGATGCTGAAATGAACATTTTTCTGGATCATGCAGGATTTTTGGGCTTGTTTCAACTGGCTAAGTTGAAGGATGTTAGGTTGTCTGATTGCTGTGAAGTGATGGGTTGTGTTGGAAAGTTAGTGGCAAATGTAACAATTTTAGTGTAGCTCTGAGATGGGTAGAGCGAAGAGTAGTTAAACTGAATGCTGTACATAAGAGAGAGGGGAGAAGGAGCACAGATGTGCTACATTTCCTACTGAAACCTGTAAGGAAATATTTAACTCTATGCAGAAGGTCCAGCCTTTGATTATTTTTTTTACTCATTTGTTGGATATGAATTTAAATTTGAGATTCTCATCAGTAGTGAGGCCAATGAATTAGTATGAGATGGTTCCAATGGGGCTGCCATTTGAGGCTTTCAGGGGGAATTTGTTTTTATGATATGACTATTTTGGGGGATGAACAATATGAATTTCATTTTTTGGCATTAGGTACCACATTTGAGTCCTTAAACTAAGATTCTATTGATGAGACAGATGTTTAGGTGGAGGACTGAAGGTCATCATTACTTTTTTATGGCTGATTGCAGTACAAACATCAAGGTATTGGATGATGGAAGAGCTGATAGAGTGTAAAAGCAAGTCATTCATTAAAAAGTTAAAAAGTAGAGGACCTAAGATGGAGTCCTGAGAGACACCTACAGGAATAGGGAAAAAGGTGGATGTAGATTGTAACTGCTTGATGCTTTGTGTCCCGGTAGAAAAGCAGAAGCAGAATCAGGAGACAGAGAAAGAGTGATCTAATTCTGAAAATTTAGGAAGGGTCTTGTGATACAAAACAATATCAAATGCTGTGGATATATCAAGATAGACTGGTGATACCAAGTTGTTGTTTCTGTGTTGGCTTTTAATAAAGACACTAATTCATTGTCAGTGCTATGTGAAGGGCAAAAGCCATGTTAACGTAGAGATATGTACTTAGTGTAGCTGCTCAGCTCTACCACATGCAGTGTGGGTGATGTCTGGAGTCCTTTTCCCTAACATACACCATAGTATGTTGCTGTAGGGAGACCCTAGTCAGTTACATGCAATATTGTTCAATGCAATTGTATTTTTTGGCCCTGTAACAGATATTTTTATCCATGGTCATGTGGGATCCTTTGTTTTTACTGCAGGTTCTACATCACAGTATGTTGGAAAAGCTCTGGCTTTGTTGCAATCATTAAAACTTACTGATATGGAAATACTCTTGCTTCTTCTATTCAAGCATTGCTATCTACTAGACTGAAACACTCCCAGGCCATATGATAAATCCAGCAGATTTTTGTGATGGAAGCCATTTGACCTTATGACAGATTGTTACCCACTTTGTAATGACAAGAAGTCAGTCTGATCACCAACATTTCAGTGCACAAGGTTGTCAGCTCCTTATGTCTCCTACAGGCCCTGATGTCCATTGTGATGACATTCCCTTCATCAGAACATACATCTTTCTGCCATTATGTTGTTTTGTCACTTTTCAGTATCACGGCTGTTAATAATGTATGTTAATAGTACTTATGGTAATAGCCCTGATTCTTCTGCAATTATGGAATTTAAGACGACAACCAATGGTAAATGGCTGGACCACACAGTACTGTGATTACTTCAAATATGCTCTTTAAATTGTACCAGATATTCAAAGCAGAGATAGTAAACTGGTATTACAAAATTGTACAATTCTAAAATCTAAACTGATGAGTAATATCTCATCCAATAAGACTGCCAGCATCCCTAAAGTGTCTGCATTAACAATCATCCTAATGTCACAGGCAGGGTGATAATCTGCTGGTTTAGCAATTCCCTTTTCACCTGAGGAATGTGTTTTCAGACTCTACAGACTTCCCCAAGAATGTATGAATTTGAAGGTCATTATATTAAGTAAGAGTGTGTAGGGAGCTTAACTCTCTTCATGGTGTTGGTGGGAATGTAAGTCCCTTCTAGGAAAAAGTGAACTGTACAGTTTCTGAAGACTGTACATCCCTAACAGCAGACTGGTTGTCCTCCTGGCCACTGGTATGCACTGCAGCTGCAGTTAATGCTGAAATTATATCCTCTTTAGTCTGGTTAGCATGTACCAGTCCTTTGGCTTCGCACACCTTGGCCAACTGGTTCTTTGTCAGCTTACCATAATCCTCTACTGGCATCTTTGCCTGCTTTCCCTGACTAAACGAAACTAACAATAATAAATAAATCTGTTCTAAAAATGAAAGTCTGAATGTTTACCTTGTAGCTGTTGAGAGTGCACATACCTTCAGTGACAACTGCCCACAGGCTACTGAAGTCCAATTAATATCCCACCTCTCTGACACCAGTATGTGATGGCCTCTTTTTACCCTGGGCTAGTAATCAAGGAACCTCAATCTTCACCACTGACACTTGTGAGAGATGGTCACTAAAAACAGAAATGGATTTACATTGTATTTCAAATGCAGATCTCTGCATCAAGCACAACCCCAAGAGCAGACAGGGAACCTGCTCCAGACCTGGGACTGGACTGTCTTTCTCTCCAGATCCCAAACATGACTCATTTTGCAGCACCGTGACCCAGTTCCAAGTACCTAACACACCCATATCTGGGTATTTGATTTTTGCATACACACACATGCACATACACACACACACACACACACACACACACACACACACACACACACACACACACACACACACACACACACACACACACACTCCTGGGAAAGGCTAGTGCAAATTTACTAGCTGCACCCCTTCTACCCAGACTATAAGGTAACCTCACTGCTGCTCCCAGTTAACTACTGTCAATCACTTATAAGGGTATCCAATTATTCTGAGTAAAATCAATACTAACGTAAATGGTAGAGTGTAACCAAAGCAGCCAGGTTTTTCGGAGTGGCAAGGTGTCTCTAAAATAAGCACAGGTACTCTCAAGACATTACAAGTATTCTCTAAAAGACCAGCCACAATGAAAGGTTTATAAATATTTAATAATAAATAATAAAATAGAAAACATGAGAATAATCATAGTACAATAAACCTCAGAGTTTCCATCACAGGAGAAATAAAAATAACACAGTTGGACAGATTAAAACAGATGCAGAAAAACACTACTAAATTAATCTCACTATATTTCCTGACTGTCTAAAGAATAACTGTTCCCTAGCTAACTTAAGTAATACAGCAAGGCAAGATAGGATGCGGAGATGCTTACTTCCACAAGGCAAGGTGATGAACTTCCAACTAACTGAACTAAACTCAACTAACTCAACTGATTAACTGATTGTGTTAGCTGTCATAGACCTTTTATATATCAAGTTCCAAAACAAAACAAAACAAACTGCTTTGAGAGCTCCATCCTCTCAGTGCTGGTTATGGAATGACACCACATTTGGTCACCTGACTCTGGTACAATACACATTCAGAGCTTTGCTATGATCTGTTGCAGTATTAGAAAAGTATAGAGCAATTTCAAAAACTTCTATTCCCTTCCTGAATTCTTTGTTTAAACATAAACATTTAATCAGTTATAATAACACTGTTGATACATTTTAGCACAAGCATCTGTACAAGCTAGTGTGATAGTCAAATGTATACACATGTACTGCCCCATTCTTCTTGGCACAGATGGCAATACCTCACATCATCATCTACGCCACTGATTATATTTTTTCTTTTCCCATTTCAGTGAAACATTCCATGAATGAAAATGGTAGAGCTGAACTTTATAAAACTGTCAGGGTATTTATTTTCATTGCTGCTGTGTGTTGTTTGGTTAGCAGCACTGAAGCCATTGTATTAGCCATGCAAGAGAAGATCAGGTAGACAGTGTTAAGTATTACTTTCTCAGGGAGAACAAGCATGATTAAGTAATACGATGATCACCTCCTGGTGGTGATGATGAACACAGCTGTGCAAAGCTTACTAGGAGAGGAGCAAGGAGACATAATGCACCCATGTTCATGAAAATCTGATATGAATGTAATTATAGCATTGCCTGTTTGGCTTAGGAAGTTAGAATGCAAAAATGGCACTAACAACTGATATACAATGGTCTTATTGCCCCCTCATGGCTGAAAATACTTCCTCTCCAGAACAGAAGGGCTCACCTGATTTAGAGGTTACATCAGGCAATGATCCAGTAACACTAGATCACCTGGGGATCAAGCTAGCCTGGTAATGAACCACTAGCACTAGATCACCTGGGAATAAGGCTAGCCTGGTAATGATCCAGTAGCACTAGATCACCTAGAGAGTAGACTAATCTGAATTTGGGAGCGCTGGTGTTAGAAAAAAAAATCTCGAGTGATAGGTGATATAAATCGTCAATGCTTCATTGACTTCACTACTTTCATTTGACTTCATCGTGTTATAAAATTACTTGTTTTTACATTGGCTTCTTACTTCCTCTAGTGAAATGCATTCAGACAAGTAAAAAAAAAAAAACATCTTATGCATCAAAACAACTTTATGGCCACAAAGTTTCCCTTGCACCACTCAATGCATATCATACAATACTGTTTTAGTTTTTCTGTTGTATATCACTAGCTAAATATGTTAGTAGTAACCTTGCGTCATTATGCATGTGTGAAAAGAGTTACTTGAACCAAATATTCTTTACTTATTGATTTCTTTACTTATCTATTGATATATTTATTCATTTATTAACCTGGTTAGTTAATTGCTCCAGCATGGACACATTTCAGTCATCATCTCAACAAATTAGAGCAACATTGATGAGCGTTATGGTGTATACAGTCTAAAAACCATGTGTATATGTGCACACAATCCCTATGGAAAATGGCTTTGTAACATCTGATGCAGCAGGTTAAGATGTACTTCTTAAATCACAGTATTTATTACACATAGATAACATAACATTACATTGTGCTCATATATAAATTTGCGATGACACCAACTCATGTATGACAGGGTCATCTCCAGTTTAATAAAAGAGCATAATTCAGCTGGAACGAGTGACAGAGAAGTAGTGTTATATATTAAGCATGAAGAAAATCTTATGTTGAGCAGGATAGACTATTACTTGCATGTTAATAATTGTTGGCAAGGGTATGAATAATTGTATATAACAAACAAACAAAAAAACACCATCAGATGTATTATGCAGTCTGGTTTTGCATCAGGTGATTTTAAAGGTGCAGTATGCTTTTCATATCTGGTGTTCACACCTTTCAAATGCAACAGCTATAAAAATTACCACACAAGGAAAGGAATACTACAAGTTTAATATATGGTGTACTTCGTATGTAACTGCTATTTAAACATATTAATCAATTTTCATGATAAAGTATAAGTGATCAAAATAATGACAGTATAGCAACTTTTGCATTAAAACCTGAAACTACGGACTGAATACTGAAAAGAAAATAGAACTGTTACTTATAAACTAACAAATGGCACCCATGGAGGGGTGTAAAAGCAAAACAAAGAAAGTTTTACATAGTAGTAAAAAACGTTTATATGAAGGGATTTCAAATTATTACCACCTTCTCAAGCAAACAAACAAACAAACAAACAAAAATAGTGCAGTGAGTGCTAATCAGTGCTTAGAAAGAAAAACAGACGTCATGTGCTGGTGTAAAAAAATGATTACTATTGGTCAATGTACAAAGAGCTCATTTCTGGATGTCTAATTTGGATGTGTAGCCGGAAGGTCTAAACATTGAAAAAAATGCATATAATGGAACAGAGCTTTAAAATGGCTGAATATTGTGGGTATGATAAGGCTTTCAAAACTACATAGAAAAATGGATAGATATATAAAAGACAGCAGAGTTAAATCATGTACTAATTGACATTTCAAATGGCAAAAGAGCTCTAATGTTGCTAAATACTATGAATGGCAAAATTTAAAGACTGTAGTGCACTTACGTAGTGCAATCTATGACATGAAAAACTATTCAAAGAGATTATACACATTTTAATGAAGTACTTGAGCCTGAAACTTCTGATAAATGTAGAAAGTTATAAGTTCAATAGCAGGAATTAATGGAGGCATACAATTATTCTGGAATATATGTCAAAACTATGTAGACTAGTCAACCTTGCTGATTTGGATGAGGTCTAACAGATGCACAGACAGACAGGACTGTGTGTGTGTGTGTGTGTGTGTGTGTGTGTGTGTGTGTGTGTGTGTGTGTGTGTGTGTGTGTGTGTGTATGAGAGAGAGATAGAAAGAGAAAGACATATAGTGGGGAAGCATACAAGTGACTGCTTGTCATGGAAAATATGACACTTGAACAAGTGCTAAATTTAGCAGCTATCTAAACAGTACTCAAAGATAAATAAAATTTTGTCATGTTGTAATTGTGCTGTTAATAGAACACCTATTGTGGTTTCCAAGGTATAAGAATGTTTTCAATGTGACCGAATAACATATGAAGCTGATCTGTGATGGTTTAAACAAAAGACTGTAGAGGAAGGTACTACAAGGGAAATACCAATAGAGAGAATTCAAGTGGTCAAATGACAAAATCACTGACAAATGCAGGCTGCAGAATAGCAGACATACATCAAAGTGTGAATACAATGTGATGGATGCAGAATGTGACGAGGGGTCAGACAAATTTGCAATCAACACAAAAGATAAATATTACGTTTTTTAGTAAAAATGCCTCTATTGACCCTTTTTTTTATGGTTTGGTTAGGATGCAGGCTGGAGTGGGTGGTGGTATGCTGTTCTTGCTGATTGCTTGATTCAGTGGTTGGTTGTGGTAATTCTGCTGTTCTTGAATATATAGTGGTGAACATTTTTATTTTGCCCTAAATGTATAGTTGGACTTGTTGTTAATTTCATGGTGGAGCAGTTTTATACTATGTTTGAATATTGCTGATTTAAATTTTCAGTTAACTGGTTACACTCGCTATGCTGTTTTATGTCAGGCAGGGCTGTATGCACAAGTTAAATTTTAAATGAAATGTTATCCCACATTTACATAAGGCCAAGGGAGTGCCTTATGTTGTCATACCTATGGTAAAACTGGAACCATAGAACATATAAAGTAATTACATGTTTTTTGAAGTGAAGAACAGTAAATGAATTTCACCCATGGTGAGTTTTTAAGAATGGTAGTAGACCAGGAGATGTTGAAATGTGCAAAGATCTCAAAGTAAACATTAACTGATTGCTAAAGACAGAACAATAACTCCTGGCAAGAACTGAAGATAGCTTTATATCAGCAATGGAAGATGATCAGAAACACTGACTGAATACAACCAAACTCTTAAATGGAGAATATTCATAATGATTAGTTTATATAAAAGGTTTATATTACTGATACATAAGTGGGGACTGTGCAATCACAACAGTCAACATACCAAATAGCCCAAACATTCCTAATATGCTGTGCTACTCTGCTCTTTAGATTATGTATGGTGCAAAATAAAAAAGACCATCTGGTAATCAATTAAATGTGTAAGTGCATGCATTTGTGTGTGCAGTATGGTTTAGGAGTATACAGATAAATGTGAATTTTTTTCATAAATAGCATCTCATATTGTGAGTATGGGTGACATGAATGGACTATGCAAATCATCTAACAAAATGGATGCTTTGCTAAATGGCATTCAGGCCAGACCTCAGAATGCATCACAGATGACATCATACTTTAGAATGAAATACTATGATCACAATTGTCACCTGTATTTCCCAGTGTTACTGTATGCATTATGCATTAAGTGTATTGCTAACAAATAGGTCTGTATAAAAATAGATATGGGACTGTAAACCTAACTTCAAAGAAATGAGGTAGCTCCACACAACATATAAAGTGCTTACAAACTTTGGCCCATCTTTTGCCTATTTGTTGACATGTAAGAATTCACTTTTTGGCATTAATGTCATTCTATTACATAAACTCATGTATGGTAAAAGCACCCACTATATTTGCTTGACAATCACTATCCAAATAGGAGATGCTCAACCTGGTCTGTTGCATAAAGAAATTAAACAAATGCATGTACGGAAAATTGTCTATACTGGCCATCTGCTACTAAGGAGCACTAGCCGTATTCAACCCCAAATGAGGGGGGTGTCCATAATAGGCAGGTTGCAACGCTTGTCCCCCTGTTAAGGGAGGCATTCAAATAACTTGAAATATCAGGGAGCACAGGAGAGTGGTGATGGGGATAAATTGTCATAACTGCAATATGAAGAGCCTAAGAAACAAAGAAAAATGGATCTGCATGCCATATACTACATATCAGCTGTGTGTACTTACCATGATCATGATGGATGTAACTGCGTAGAAAGAAAGAAACCAGGACTGATTCTGCGCTGTCATCCATGCATGGATAAGTTGCAAAAAAAGATGATATATAGTTGACACCTTGTTAAACTGTTTTTGCTGCTCGAAAACAGCATCCCTCTGTATGTTGAGGAACCTTAATGTGTGGCCCCAGAGTGATAATTGCAGACAGACTGCATTACAGTGAGCTAAACACTATGCATGGTGGGTACTAAGGATGGTTAAATAATGTTTTATGCAGTGGCCTGGAATCAAGGTGAATGAAAACTTATTAAAAACAGCAGCTGATAAACTGATGCCTAATTATTTAAAGTATACCATCACTAGAACCCTTGTGTCATTGATAATGACAAGTTGCACCACAGAAATACATTCATTTTGACTTTGCAAATGCCTACTGGGCTCACAGTTCCTAATTGCAGTAAATGCATAGTCCAGTTAGAGTAAGGTCATCTACTTGAAATCAGAAACTTCTAAAAATACATTCCCAGCATTAAGGGCAACATTTTCAAGAAGCTGTTTGCTTGAGCATACTGTTAACAATGATAACTCACTGATTACATCAGAAGTCAGAACATTTATTAAGCAGCATTGCATTATACAATTGATGTCTTCATCTCATTAGTAAGCCATGAATGGGCTGTGTGAAAGACTGTTTATACAAACATTCAAAAAGGCTATGAAATCTATAAACCTTGAAGGCAACCCCCTTGTAACACAAGAAAGATAATTTTCTCTTGGGTCTATATTAGATCAGCGAACGCTTAAAAAAGCGAACGCTGATTGATAGAACTTATCTAAGCAAATGTTTAAAATATCGAAGCAACAGAAACCCAAATTGTTTCCTAGGGAAAGAATTTGGTTGTCCGTTTCTGTTGCTTCGGTATTTTCAGTGCTGTGGTGGAAAGTTACGGGTTGGGTTCAGGTAAGTGTGAGATTGTGTGGATGTGAGTGTTAGGGCGGGTTAGGTGAGTTAGGGTTAGGGAGTGGGTGAGGTGAGTGTGCGATAGTGACGGACCTTAGGGTTAGGGTTTGTGTTAAGGTAAGTGGATAGTTAGTGGTGTGTGTATAGTTTAGTGTAGGATTAGGTGTCATATTTTAGGTGTATGTGTGTGGATTGCTGTTTGTTTGGTGTGCTTGTGTTGTGTGTATGTGTTTTGGATCAGTGATTTTTTTCCCTAGGAAAAAAATCGCCGTCCTGACAGTTCGAGATTGTAAGCTTTCGCTTACATAAGTTCGAACAATCAGCATTCGCTTTTTTAAGCATTCGCTGATCTAATATAGACCCCTTTCTCTTCACTTTCTACAGTGCTATACATGCAGCTACCAGTGCTAGGCTAGGCATGTTATCGCTGAACTGAAATTTACATGCTTTTTTTTTATTTTTTTGAAATTAGATGTGTATGTACAGTGCATACATATGTGTCATGCCTGAGAATAAATCTGCCACTGTTTTCAAAATTAGACTGTAAAAGACGTGAGTGCCAATTAAACTTTAAAAAAAATGCAACAGATAAATGAAAAATATGAGAGTAATTGTGGCCCTTTTCCTCTGCCACCTATATTTGCAATATGTGAGTTTTCAGTAGCTTGAAAATAAGTGAATGTGTCACCTTTTTTCTATTAATGTATAAAAAGTATATAAAGTTTGTAAATTAAATTTATAACTGCCTTCTGTTGAGAAATAAAGCAATTATGTGATACAAAATTTATGACAGATATGTGAATTAGAAATTGCACTTATTTTAACCTTTGATTTCAAGATCTCTTAATACTCCAAGCTCAGAAAAATAAAGAGCTGTTGGAGAGTAATTAGGCATTTCTGTTAAACAGTTAACTAGCCAAGAACAGGAAAACAAATTTATAACAGGTGAACATGAAACTCTGCATGTCTTGACATCTGTGGTTTCTTTATGGCAACTTTATAAATGAAATACCTAAACACAAGACAGAAGAAAGAAGGTCATAATGAGAGCAGGTTTACCCAATATTTGTGATGTGCAGACCTGTTAGCTATTTCTACATTTTTCTCTGCCGGTAATATTTTCTAAAAATCCAGCCAAATTAACAAGTCGTAGGAAGTCTTTTCATTCAAAAACTAACAATGAAAAGGCCGATTTTTTCTTTCTTGTAATCCTTTTGTTCAAAAGGATTATTTTTGTTTCTCTGTGCAAGTTCATATTTCTCCATTTATTTGACTGTCAACTGTGCTGCTTGATGTATTCTTTCATGAGTAAATTATTTTATTATTTTTTTATATTTTAAAAATCTTGTGACTAAACATCTATTTACTTGTATTGACTTCTAACTGACAAAATGATAGCGGACAGCCACTTCTGATGGGCCAGATTGCACTGCTACACAGAACCATTGGTGTTTATAATTATCTTGAATATTAACAAGAGTGAAACAATAACCGGAAGATCCCCAGCCAGGTAATTTGAGGTTGTGGCAATTTGCCACCTTTTACCAGGTCACAAGTCTGTAGTATAATTAGTGTGTGTGTGTGTGTGTGTGTGTGTGTGTGTGTGTGTGTGTGTGTGTGTGTGTGTGTGTGTGTGTGTGTGTGTGTGTGTGTGTGTGTGTGTGTGTGTGTGTGTGTGTGTGTGTGTGTGTGTGCGTGTGTGTGTGTGTGTGCGCGTGTGCGTGTGTGTGTGTGTCTATGTGTGTAAAAGTTTATTCAAGGTATAGTTACTGTGGAATACTTGACTGATAGACACTGAAACCCAGTGAGAGAGGGGTGAGAAAGGGGTTGAGGAAATAGGTCAAAGATTCTGCTTCATGGGATGTTCAGTATGGATACTCTTGGGTGTGGATGGTGGAGGCCTATACCCTGGGGAAGCAGTCTTTATTTCCTGCATGTATCAAAGCTGCACTTAGATGTTTAGTGATCCATATTTGAATGACTTTTCTATATTTTAATCTTTTTAGTATCAGGGGTGTGACTTAAGAGGCAGCACTCCTGGTGGTCATCACATTTAAGATTATAGAAAAAGATAATGTATGGTGGTTACTGGAGTGGCTCCAAGCACTATAGCCCCTCTCAACCATCTTCCTTTTTCTAATATGAGTAAGAAGTCATTGATGTGTTTCACCATCATGCAACAACTGTTGGCCAGATACCACAGGACTGGCAAATTGCAATTGAGCCAAATTACTTCAGTATCTGTGCTTATCATGCATACCATTGATAGAAATTCAGAAGTCATGTAGGTCAGTTAAACATTGCTTAACAGTCAGACATTATATTGTACTTATAGATCTTTTTTCCCAGATCATCTGCTAAAAATGGATTCTACACCCAGTCAAATGTCCCTAGTCAACACATGAAAATAAATAAATAAATGTTTTATGAGGTAGACTAGCATTAAAGAGAATGAAAACTCAGTAAAAACAGTAGCTGACCTGATGCCAAATTATTTAAGTATGCCATCACCAGGACCAGGACCCCTGTGATAGATAGCAGAGCTGTGGTGTACCATCAGATGAGGAAACAAATGAAAGCAAGTGATAATTTCACATGACCTAAGCAGTGGCAGGAGAGATAATAATTATCCTTTTTTGAGACTGGATGATGACGGGAGACATGCCAAGAAATGGAGTCTTTCCATGATTCTAAATCAGAAATGTATAGATGATCAAGTGTTTTCCAAAGTGGCATATCTAATAAGACTTCTGACCAAGGAAGGATGGATGACAGAGTTCATCTCAAAAAAAATCTCCACAATACCATTGACTCAGCATACCGATGCCACACTGTTCCTGATATGACGCATGTCAAGGAGCTACCACTGGCATAATTTCTAGCCCACATAGCTGCATTGATGCTATTCTACATACAAGTGGAGACCTTCACAAAGGCTCAATTTATGAATTATGAAAAATTAAAAAAGTGCTATAGAAATGAGTATCAAAATGTATCATAGTAAAACCAAGGATGACTAAGGAATACTGCCATTCTGAGAATAAAGTAAAATATTAATATTAATACCAAGAGCATAGGATGACAATAACTGGGGCTCTATGAATGCTGAAACAGAAACACAATTTCAACCCTGGCTAGATGTTTTAGGTATCTAATGAATATATAATGAAGCATGCTGTATAAACCAAGTGGCTTCTGCTAATGTTGTGTTTATTTTTCATTCTTAGTTATAAAAGAAAATGAAGGTAAATAGTAGCGAATGCTTACTGAAGAGCATGTGTATGTGCATATGTACCCATGTAGCTCTGTGGACATGCCTTGTGACATTGAAAACAGCTAGTAAAGAGTGGACATAGTTTTGCACTGTGGAAAAAGAAATCAAGTACAATTTATATTATAGTATAGGGATTATTAATCACATACATACTTGACTCAGAAACCATGTTGTTTTGGGGGTGTTTGACAGCATTTATGTGTAGAGAGAGATTTAATAATGACCGGAGAATGGAGTGCTAACAGTTCTGTGCAGTTGCATGATGGGAAGAAAGAGCAATGAAGTGCTACCATTTCTTCAGCAGGTGCATCATGACTGAAGTAGTTCACCTCTGCGATGATCAATTCTGCAAAATGTACAGCTTTTTAAAACCATGTAGCAATTGTTGTGGGGGGATACCCATTCCCAAGATACAGTGATCATAGGGTTAATGAATAAATTAGGTGGGAAATGAAAACCTTCCATGTGTGGGGTATTTCTCCCCAAGAGAAACTGCAAATTTAAATTGCACTTTCAATAACCATTTTCATTAAAAAGTAAAATTCATCTGAAAATGAATGGATATCCTAAAGCTGGTGCATAACTGTTAGATTCAGTGGCAAATCTATATTTTAAACAAACAGTAATTTAATTTGTCAGTGATTGCACTCAGGTGAAGGGCTGTTTGGGTATAGAGATCTGGGCCACTGTACAGAGTGATTATCTAACCCTGAAAACTTCAATTATAGTGCATTCAGTATTGAAATAGCTCTGCGACAAGGATAAAAGGCAGGAAGTTAGTTTCTAATTGAAATCTATAGCAGTGAATTAGAGAGCTGGACAGAAGTTAAGAATGAGCAGTTTTTGCTTAGTTAACTTGTAAAAAAACATGGAGGGAAGTCAGACATGCATCAGGATCACATTTGTGAGTGTCTATCTGATTCAAGTAGCAGGGAGCTTGGTGAAGAATTTGTAACCTGTCTCTTGCTGTGGTTAATAGAGGAAGAGAAAGATATGAGTGTACGACATATAGAGTTTTAAATTGAACAAAGTGCTGTTGGCTATACTCAGCATTGTAGAGACTTTAGAATGAAGTGTAGAGCCATAGCTAGAGCAGGGTGAAGGGGATCACTGTCCTGTGTGCAAGCAGTTAAAGAGTTGTCACCAGCAGATGCTAAGCATGTACAAATGTAGTACCTGCATTGATGTATGAAGCTGCTTCAGGGACATAGTTACTTCATAAATGAATGCCAGCACTGCATTTGCAAACATGGCTGAAGTGCTGAAAGTGTTCAATGTGTGGTGATGCAAATGCAGCACTATGCATGTCGCATTTGTAGTGAGTAGCTTGCTACAGCTTCAGAGAAGAACTCTTTATTAATTTATTCTTTGGTCATCAGTTTTTGGAAACAACTTATTTTTTGCTTCACTTCAAGTTAATGGGCCACAGATTCAACAAACTATACTGGGTGCCAGATGACCTAGCTATGGCTCTGGTGAAGGGACTGAAGGGTAAAATTCAGAAAATTGCAAGAAGGGTGACAAAGTGCAGGTTGAGGGTGATTCAGAGATATAAGTAACTTTACTACACTACAGGATAAATAGCTCGGTATTTATGGTTTGCAATGGTACATAAATGAGTATAATCAAGCTAATGAGAGTCACTGAGTATGCAGTAATGAAATCATGCATGGTGGCATGATTCAGAGATGTATAAATCTGGTGCTAAGAGCTGTAGGGCTCATCTATTCCAAGCACCAGTCACTCTCATTATTATCCTATAAATAGCAACAGCTTTAGCTGAGCAGTAAGTGTTAGTAGGGGCACTCAGAGCCATTTCCTGCAGTGTAACATGCTGTCACTCTTCATACCACAAGCAGGTTTTCAGCAGCTTGTATGCCATTACCTGCATGTCCAGGACATTATCAATCACTGCCATGTGGACACAGATAGCATGCTAGAGTTAGTAGACATGTGCACCTACATATTTAATCAAGGGAGATGCATGGCTTGTTTATTCCAGGGGACATGAAGGTTTTTGTATCGTTAACTACCCTTGCTATGTGCACCTTTCTGCATCGGTCAGGGGATACGTTAGGGGTCTCACTGGTGTCATGTTTGTAGCTCCTACTTTGGCTCACTGATATTATGTTGCTACATGTGGAGAAGCATATATGGTTTCCACTGACAGCACAGGAGACAACCACCTCTGTGTAAGCAGTTTTTAAACTAGCTCCTGTAGCTGACATCCTAGGAGCCATTGATTACCCCCACAGTAGCCCAGCTGCTTCATGTGGTGTTCGGTATATCAACTGGATGGATTTTACACTCTGTTAGCTGGCAGGTGATGTGCAGTGCACAGGGTATTATATAAGATATGTATGTATACCACCCAGGCAGTGTCCATGATACCTACATGTGCTACATATATGACCTCGGACAGAAGTTTATGTGGGGTGACTTTCCACAAGGTCATCTATTTGGGTACACATTGCCAGCTACACAAGCCAGGATATGACTTTCCTATTTAAATAGTTAGCACTTATTGTGGTGTCCTTTGTTTTGTGTTGCAGGGCGATGCTGGAAATGCCTTGGAGCCATGGATAATGACCCCATAGAAAAAAACAAGGCAATGGTTGAGATGGAATATAACACAGAGAATTTACAAAACACTGTACAACATGTGTTCATTTTATAGAAGGCATAAATCCACTCGCTGGGTGCATATTGTTATGTACTGATGTACACACCTGAAACCTGCAGTTATCCATGATGTGTGTGTCATGTTAGACAACATAATAATAATATGAAATTAGTTAAACTTTGGAAAATGACAGTACTGTCTGACAGACTGTTTGCAATGGCAGAGGATGGGTCAGGCACAGAGATATCTGAGGAAATGGCATTGGCACCCCATAAAAGGCAGAAGTTGGCACAATACTTTGAAGTACTAGAAAATAGGCAGAATCTGGTCCACAACTATGGGCCATGATTAAGGCAACACAAAATACAACAAATACTTATATTAACACAACCGGCTATGTATTAGAGTAGATTTACTGGCCACAGTGTACATCAGATGTTACCCACACAGGCTAGATGGGTAGATGGATACTGGGCAGAGTCATCGTCACTTACACACATGGGAGTTGTGACATAGTGGCATGTGACAGCAATGCTAACATAGTGGCAATGGTCATGGGAGGTGGATACAGGAGCCACTCAGGTGGTTAGCAGGTTGGAGGAGTTAGAATCATGTATTATATCTTCCAGTGTTTGGGTAAAGCTTCCATGTCATGAACACTAGCCAGGTATCCCCACTTGGCCGAACAGTTTCAAGGCTGGATGTGTTCTGCATTAGGGAGAGCATATCACTGCAGGAGGATGTACAGGAACCCCAATGTGGATTCACATGTGAGCATACAATACATGGACAGCATCTGTGACCCCTGGGAGAGTTACAACTTGGCTTGGCAATCTGGTGGCCAACAGGGGATAAGGACAGCATACAAATGCACTAACTAGAGTGGACAAACTAATGAGGCATCCCTGCAGTAGAACTAGAAAATACCCTCAACTATGAGATTTGTGATATTTAGGTATGTTGGCTGCCACAGTTAGTGGTGACAGTTCTGAAATCTATGTGACAGTGTGTGCTATCTGTGTCATCTTGGCCTCTGACCATCTACCACACACCTAGATCTTTGCACAGCCATGGCTGGTTTCACCTGCAGAAAAAAGTGGAGGGCATTTTTGATATGCCTTAACACAGATACATGTTACATGGGCTACCAATGACCTAGTCATGTGTGTTTGCTCCAAATCCCTATATGACATATCACACTGCAGTTCATCCCATAGTCCATCAAGCTGTTGAACATTCTCATGCAGGTCACAAACATGTTTACTACTTTTGTCATTTTGTGTGTGTGTAGCAGCTGGTTTTGCCTGGATCACTGGCCTGCAGATCTGTTTCAGGGAAAAACCTGGAGTCATGCTGGCTGCATTCACCAACATATCCTTTCCCTATGATGAATGCATGCACATCAGAGCAGTGCATCTGAAAGATATCATCAATGGTGGTGATTCCTGTGTGGTCTGGTTATGATTCACACTGACAGAATACCCATTGGTAAACACAGGTGATACTGGAAGTTCAGCGTGTCCCCCCACCATCATCATCCCATATGTTGGGCATGTGGGTATGCCCCCAAATGTTAATGTTTATGGCATTGCCACTGTGTCATCTGACTGTGCCATGTGCATATTGATATCATTGTTAGACTCAGGTGACTTACATACCTCAGGCATGTGCCATCCTCTTGTGCTGAATGTAATATCAGCAGAACCAATGAAAGCTAAAGATATCATACCTGTTGTAGTGTTGGAACATATGGCTTACTCCCCTGTCTGTGACCAGTGACTGGAACAAGATAAGTATGTAAACAACATATGGTCCTGTACACACCATAGTCTAAAGAGTGTCACAGCTGCGGCTCTGTTGTACCTGAAGAACAGATATGCACAGGTGTTCTGCTGACCCCCCCCCCCCTTTTCACATGTGAGTTAGCGTTCAACTTGAAATGGACATGTTAATAATAATTTGATGCATCCACTACAGGCACATAGATAGTCATCACCAGCCCGGCTCGCATATCCAACCATAACAGTTATGAGCATTCACACATGTGCTCTAGAGAGGGTTACCATGCACTCTTCCACCTTGATGAAATGGTTCTGTACTGGTGATCCACTTCTTGTCTTGGACCTGCCCCTCGTGATGACTTGCTTCTTGGTCTTGGCATGCAGTATCATATCCAGTGCCCCTGCAGTACAATTGTATTACCATCCTATAATGGTCCCCCATATAATTGACACCCTGCATCTCACCATACCACTACTTGTCCGATAAAGACTTCTTAGTTTTAACTTTATTTCAAGAAGAACATATTAGGGCATGTATATGTAAGGCCTACAGTAACACTTTCATCTCCTGGGTGGTGAATTTTTCTAGCCATTCCTGTTCTCTAGAGCATAGACATTCAAAAGCAATGATACAAATATTGAATGAAGTATAAATACACAAAATATGTAGCATGCAGAAGATAAGATTACATTGTAAAGGAAAGTACACTATGGATGAGTAGAATATATTGAAGACAGTAATAATACAAAATTAAATATATATTTAACTATATACAATGTATACAATAAATGTGCCAATTCCAATTCTTATGCAGATATCAAAATGAAATGTACTAATATTGATTGACTTATGAGGCTTGCCTACTCAACCATTACCACAAAAGCATGTGCACATGCCTTCATTGTGTAGGTGTTCTCCCAGTGTTTTATTAAAGTTTAACAAGCTTCACTTATTTTAATTCATTTGAGAGGTGGTTCTGCCCCAGAAAATTTATTTTTTTGCCTATAACTAGGAAATTGAGATTCTCATCTTGACTGTTTCTGGGTGCAAACACTTGTTCTTTAAGAGGAAATGTAATTCTGAGTTGTGGGCAATAACTGCTTTTATTATTCCAAATAATAAAGAGTCTAAGAGCTCCTAAGAGAAGGCTAACCATGTTTGGAAATAAAAATGATTTAAAGCTCATTTGGAGATCACAATACTGGCATCAATTAATAATAATACCCATCTGAATGTTTTTTTAACTAACAAAAACTGAAAATTTAAAAATTGGAATAGTGTTGATTGACACAATATACAAAAACTCAGAACAGTAAAACACAAAATACTGGAACAGATGGAAGAAGGCACACACTAGACCACAGTAATAAAATGAAGCACTTTTCGTTTATGTTAGATCATAAACTTCTTCAGACAAAGTTTTACAATTCAAATCACGTTTAAATACATAAAAGACAAGTGTATAAGCCAATCAGCAAGTAGGATACATTAATTGAAATAAAAGCAAGTAACAAAAACACCACCCCCTTATTAATACAAGTGAAGTACATTTAAACACACAGAAATACTAATAATTCCGTCATCACATCAACTAGTCTAGTGCAGGTACAGTAAAAACTATCCTGTAAAAACAGTTTACTTTAGCTTCAAAAAATAATAAAAAAGGAAGGAAGAAAAACAGTATAATTCCAATTCAAACTTCATCTTGTTTGTTTGCAAAATAAACTAACGATTTAAACTTTTAAGTTTCAATATGCTGCCTATAACACAGCCGTCATTTAAACCAGGCTGGTGGTAGGCGTTAAACCTAATCTGCCAAGAAAGTTCTAACTCTTCAAGTTTTAAAGCATCTGGACCTCCTCTTGGATTAGTAAGCACTTGGTCAATGACAATGAACTTAAATGCATGTCTAGGGAATAAATCAATATGTTTCGCTAGGGCATTTTCCAGTTTGTGTTTCTTAGTAGCGTATAAATGTTCATATACGCGTTCCCGTAGCTTTCTTTCAGTTTTGCCCACGTAGAACGCTGGATGTCCCCCAAGGGGAACCTAGTCAGTTTCACATTCCTAGTACATTTAATCCACCACTTAATCCTCTGATTAAAGTTTTCGAACAATTCTGTGAATTGGATTTTCGAAACCTAGTTAATTCTGTCCCCTTTGACACCCTAAACACACATCAATCTAGTGTTATGCGAAAAGAAAGGGATAGTTTGAATTTCATCAAATTGAATAACTTAAGAATATGTAAGCCTGATAAAGGGGGAGGTGTGGTGGTGTTTGAACAACTAGATTACGTTAACAGGATGGAGACTCTATTAAATACAGAGTCTTACGAGGCAAGTTCTCGTTCTGAGATTAATACAGCATTAATACAGCATATAACAGTATTAAGAATGTGATTGAAGACTTGTATATTGAGGATAAAATCACCCGTGATATGTACAACTTTATGGTCACTACTTTTCCAAGGTTTCCCAGTCTTTTCGGGATCCCCAAAATCCACAAATGCATAGAAAATCCACCTATGCGTCCCTTGGTGGACAGTAGGGGTTCCCCCACTTACCCTTGCGCAAAGGTAGTTGACCTTATTTTGCAAAAGTACCTTGTTAACTTAAAACAAATCTGTAAGGACTCATGGACTTTTCTCGGTAATATCAATGTACTAGAATACAAACCTAACTACAATTTTTTAACTATAGATGTTAAGGATTTGTATACTTGTATTCCCCACACTATAGCTATAGATTGGGTAGGAGAAATGTTGAAACTTTTAGACTGTCCTAATGATGTCATTCTACTTGTAGGTGATTTACTGGACTTGATTCTTAAAAATAACTTTTTTGTGTTTGACGGTGATTTCTACCTTCAAAGAGTAGGGGTGGCCATGGGCTCACCATGTGGGGCCAGTGTGGCCAACATGGTGATGGCCTATTGGGAACACCACTTCGTATTTGATAACAATCAATTTAAAGACAACATCATTTTTTACACCCGCTTTTTGGATGACATTTTCATTCTTTTGGATGGCAATGTTTCAGATTGTGAATTATTGGTTGAATACTTCAACTCGACTACATCGTTTCTTGAATTTACATTCAACTTCAATGTATCAGTGATTGATTATTTAGACATCACCTTGACTAAAGACATCTTGTCAAGTAGATTTGTCTCATCAATTCACAGAAAGAAAACCTACTGTAACTCTATGTTACATTACACGAGTTGTCACCCTCACCACCAGAAACGTGCCATTATTAAAGGACAGTTAGTCCGAGCAGCACGTATTTCCTCACTGGATGACGTTTTTGACCAGGAATGTTTATTTATTAAAGAAATGTTCCAGTCTAGAGGGTATCCCTTGCACCTTATCAGTGAATTAATTCACGAGGTAACACACAAACGTCATACTTTAGTTTATGTCCCCTTATTGACCAATAGGTCAAATAGGTCACCTAAGACTACTATGCCCCTCAGTCCTGTTGTTGAACAGGACCCTGATAAACATTTACGATCAGATAGATTTAACACCTCTTTCATTACCACTTATTGTACGAATAGTAATGCCTGTTTCAAAATTCTTAGAAAAAACTGGGACATTTTCAAAGGTGACATTAATGTTTTCTCTAAGGTGGGGGACCAACCTGTTGTGATATATAGAAAAGGTAGAAACCTTAAGAGCTATTGTGAAGGATGTAGATCTAACCCTGTTAGAACTCCAGGCATGTATAAATGCCAAGCATGTAACTATTGTGGTTACATCTTGGAATCCAACAGAATTTCAGTGAATAACTTTGTTTACAACCTAAAGTTTAGGAATAACTGTAATTCTAAGATGGTTGTTTACCTGGCTTTGTGTCAGTTTTGCCCAGCGTTCTACGTGGGCAAAACTGAAAGAAAGCTACGGGAACGCGTATATGAACATTTATACGCTATTAAGAAACACAAACTGGAAAATGCCCTAGCGAAACATATTGATTTATTCCCTAGACATGCATTTAAGTTCATTGTCATTGACCAAGTGCTTACTAATCCAAGAGGAGGTCCAGATGCTTTAAAACTTGAAGAGTTAGAACTTTCTTGGCAGATTAGGTTTAACGCCTACCACCAGCCTGGTTTAAATGACGGCTGTGTTATAGGCAGCATATTGAAACTTAAAAGTTTAAATCGTTAGTTTATTTTGCAAACAAACAAGATGAAGTTTGAATTGGAATTATACTGTTTTTCTTCCTTCCTTTTTTATTATTTTTTGAAGCTAAAGTAAACTGTTTTACAGGATAGTTTTACTGTACCTGCACTAGACTAGTTGATGTGATGACGGAATTATTAGTATTTCTGTGTGTTTAAATGTACTTCACTTGTATTAATAAGGGGGTGGTGTTTTTGTTACTTGCTTTTATTTCAATTAATGTATCCTACTTGCTGATTGGCTTATACACTTGTCTTTTATGTATTTAAACGTGATTTGAATTGTAAAACTTTGTCTGAAGAAGTTTATGATCTAACATAAACGAAAAGCGCTTCATTTTATTACTGTGGTCTAGTGTGTGCCTTCTTCCATCTGTTCCAGTATTTTGTGTTTTACTAGTCTGTTACACTGTTTGGAATTTAAAAACTCAGAACAGTTTATAATGTATGTCATTAATTAAAAGAAAAAGAAAATATTTTGAAAATGTAAAAACTGGAGGGCATATCGTAATTTTGGCAAAAGTACATTTTTATTATAGCTGAATGGAAAACGGTAGAAAAGATATGAGAAATACTGTGGCATAATTCTGGTTGGGATATAACTTTGCTAGTTAAATTGTCAGTAAGGTTGTGAATGTTAAGGAAGCATTCACAGTGAGACCCAGGTGCTTGTTTCCAGTGACATTAGGGATGATATTCTCTTAGATGTCTTTAAAGGTTAGTGATGGTAGGTTTGAAAATCTATATATCTGTTTTGTGAAAAATTGCATGACATTAGTTTCTTGGGAGTTAATTAGTAGTCTTTTGGCACAAGACCATAAGCAAAAATCAGTAATTTTTTTTTTGTAAGTTTGCTTGCAAAACTGAATGTGATTTGTTGGATTTGAGCATTATATATCATCTGCATATGTAAAATCAAGACAGGGTAGGTCAGAAGTAATGTCATTAATAAACAGAGAGACTAGATGGAGACGTAAAAGAATGAGCTTTGGGTAACTCCAGTGATGAGGGGCCCAGTTTGACAACAACTTGAAAGGTACTATTTGTGAGATAGTCTTGTAATCATTTGTTTCTGCTGGTTGCAAAATTAAACTTAGGTAATTTGTTGAGGAGTATATTATGCTTAATGATCTCAAATGCTCTGCTGATATGAACAAACAAACCAGGAATAGCAAGGTCTTCATTGATATTAGTGTAAATTGTATTTGTAGCAGTCAGTAAGGCTATACCAACCTGATGGCCAGAAAGTACGTCATATTTATTTATGTGGTCAGATAACAACTTTTACATTTCTTGAAGATTTTTTTTTTTTTTGGTATCTGCAATGTACTGAATGTCTGGAATAAAAAAGGAAAAAATAGATCAATAAGAGCAGAAGCGCAAATTGCTAATGAAAATGTCAGCACAATTGCAGGAACATGTAGGCTGTAACAATTGGTGAAAAAAAGGAGTGGTGACCAAAAAGCTGCCTTAATAATGATAGAACTGCAATACACCTTTACTACAGCTGAAGAGCATGCTCCTCTGAGGCTTTCAGGGATCAATGGCTGGTTTGCACTTTACTTAGTTGGGCAGATAAAGTCCCTCTGGGGAAAAAACTTCAATTTTTTTAAATTTTATTGATGTTTTATGATTTTCTAAACCTAGGAGTGCTGTGTTTTAAAGGACTGCCTTGAGACTGCAACATACTTTTAAACAGGGCGCTCACTTTTTCTGTCATTTTAAAAGTGGTGTAAAGTAGCTGCAGACATTTTTTCTGTAGCAAAATCATGTTTATTTGACTTTTGTGTAGTTGACATAGTATTTAAAGTGCTTTGTACTGTGTTTCTCCATCAAAAGTAACTTTTGTGGACTGGTAGTATTTACCAGCAATTTTTGCTAGTCTTACCCAGGAAAGAGGCACCATTTTTGGCTTTGACAATGGAACAAACTATCAGTCCCACAGTCAGTCCTTCTTCCAGCCACAAAAAAAAAAAAAGAAAGAAAGAAAAAGAAAAAGGCAAACAGCATTTGCCACCACAGCAAATAATCTCTCCACTGTAGCACCTACAGCCACTATGGACCAGGGGTTAGCCACATCCTCTGCAGCTATTGGAGTCTACTCGGTGGGCAAGGGAGAGTCACTCTGGCTGGTTCTGGGAGAGGACATAAGAAAGGTTTCCCTGTTCTGTCAGAATGCTGTGACCATTCCTGGAGAAGCTGCTGTTGGCCTCATTTTTTTCTGTCAAAAAGAAACAAAAAACCAAGCATGTATCTACTTTCCTCAATTTTCTCAGGATAGGAGTAGTTTACTAGGTCTATCTCATTTAATTCCGGCTATCAATCCTTTTTGTAAAGTAGTTTCAGGTAAAAGAAAGAGGGATTCCTCTTTTCTGAAGAGATTTAAGATTCTGAATCAGTAAGATGCAGCGAAAGATATTTTTCCTCAGATTTCTGATTCTGACTCAGAGGAGAGCTTAGTTTCTGATTCTTCTTGTGAAGGGGTTCTATTTTTCTGAGGTAATAGGTAAGTGACATTTGCTATCACCATAACTAAGCAACAGATAAGAGATATATGCTTTCATGATAACTAAGTTATGTATAAGTGATATTTATTTTCATGATACTCATCCTCAGTCCATGTCCTGATATTTCACTACTTATATATTGGCATTATGCTAACAAGGCAATCATCTAACTTCTTTTCCACCTGTAGTGCCTAAAACCTTTACTAGAGCAAAGCACTGGATCCAGACTGTCCTATTTTAAAGATGGGAGAAAGCTTGCCAATACATATTCAAAAATCTCTGAAAGCCAAATGTCTAAAGTACACAGTACAAAGAATGTGTTATTACTCATACTCAATGCAGCTGTCCAAATAGATGGTACCCTAAAACTAATATAATGTTTTTACTAGAACAGCTTTGCACAATCATTGCACCACATTTGTATATTGAAACAAAAGACCACAATGGTAAAATATCCACTATGTCATATGTATGCAGATCTGTGCAGGCATATTGGTTGGTCACTTATGTTGAGTTGCACCTATTGTAAATAGCAGATGCATTGATCACACATGAGTTTTTTGTGTTGTTTATTAATGTTTTACTAAGCGCAGTATGTCAGGAAAATAAATCACTACTGGTGATGAGATTGGCTTATGGCTGCAGGCTAGCTAGGTGAATGAGCAAAATATTAGTAAAAATGGGTTTAAACTTATCAAGCTTGTCAAACAGTTCTAATGTAAAACAAAACATTTTCAACAGTGTGACTCTGTTTTAAATACAAATCACTGTGTAAATCTTTTATTTAAAATTATTGCTGTTTGTACATGAAAACTGATTTTCTAACATAAACACTGAATAAAGGTGAGTACTGGCTATGTATGCCAACTATAAATAATAAATAAAAGATTAGTGGAGGGAAAACAGTGTACATAAATGATAACAATAATTTTTGGTTAGTAGTGCATATAACTTTTTAAAAGGTAATACTCATGTTAATTATTCCTGTGTGTTTATAATGAATCAAACATAGTAGTGTTATGTGTAATAAATAATAGGGTAACAGAGGGATAGTATTAAATTATCTTCACAGCAGTTCATATGAGCTAGTTAAAAGTAATAGCTACTTTACTATAAAGAGACAAATTAATACATGATAAAGTAAGTGAACCGGGTAAATTTGAGGGTATAAGCAAAAAAAAAAAAAGCAATGCTCTGGGTCACAGCATGCTGTAGTTCTCTGAATGAATTTGTCTGTATCAGCAAGATAACTGAGCAGTTAGTTTACTGAAGGAAAGACAAAGCCATTAACAGAGCAAAACAAAGCTATTTCTACATTTCGATAAACATGAATTTGAGAACTATTTCAGAATAGTCTTTCCTGCTTAACAATGTAACTGTTAGTGCTCTAAAGCAAAATAAAACTATTGATTGCATAAATGCAGAAAGATACATCTTTACACATTAAAGAACTAGATAGAGGTATATAATTATTCTAAGTGATTTATGTTGAATTAAAATCATAAAGAGCAATACATGATTTTCTATCAAGATTAGACTGTATAACAGTGTGTGCTGGTATAAGAATTACAATTACTTCAGTCAAAATCAATAATTTTGTGCAATGCAATCCTCAGACCATCATCATTTCGATCGTCATTTCATTAGAAATCTTGTACTCAGTAGTGGCAAAAACCTATTCAGTGCTCTTTGTATGGAAAGAGACTGAAAAAGTCTCCCAGCATCATTTTTCTGTCACCTGAATTATATTTCTCAGCTCAGCTACAAACCTGCTGATGCTTAAGTATATGCTAGACTAACAAGTGTATTTTAAATAGCATACAGACAATGTGATAAAGTATCCAATTAACTAAATGTTAGTTATAAATCTGTCAGCTACTTTGCCCATTTCAGAGTCAAAGGCAGTAGTCCAAACTCATGTTTTGATATAAGAAATTGAGTGCACCCTTCCAATAACTTCACAGAAAGTGAAATACTTCAGACCCTTCCCCTAGAATGAACAACACTGCCTCATCCTTCAAAGAGCAGGATGGACATCAAAAACAACATTGCATATTTTACTCTCCAACTGTATTTTCAAACTATCCATGACACTGCCCACCAACATCATACTTTGAATACCCCTAGGCTCAAGCTCCCAAGGTACATAATTACTAATCAGACCTTTTTTCAAACTGACATCTTGACAAAGGGTTTTACACAGAATTTCTCTAGTCATCTGGAAACACTTACACAATTATGTTAGAAATGAGACAAAAATTCAGGAATGTAACTGTTGCAACACATATTAGTTGGCATGTTTTTCATAAGGATGCAGTCAGGCATGATAAACTGTTGCTTCTTTCTTGTTGTTCCCCACTATGCTTACACAAGGCATGACAGTAGCTGGCAGAAGTAGCCTTGATATACCTTATAGTAATCAGTTCAACATTCACATGCTAACAGCTAATCCGTAACAGCCCATTTAAAGGTTTTATTTATATACTGCCCACAGTATATGTTATACAAACTGTACATGTTGTCATGTTATATATATATATATATATATATATATATATATATATATATATATATATATATAAAACAATGGGCAGTTTATAAATTTAAGGGATATATATTGTTCGTGGCTGTATTTGTGAGTTGCTGCTTGTACCTTTTGGTGGGGCCATGACTGAAAATGGTCTTTGCACCAGCCAACTTTCCTCGTTAACAACTAGAACAAATGAATAAATGAACGAATAAATAAACAAACAATGAAATAAATGGAATGACTGACAGAATGAATTAACTGAATTGACTAGATTAGATTAGATTGGACAGTGCAGCGGTAGCGTTGTCACCTCATAGTAAGAGGTTCTTCAGTTTGATTCTTGGCCGGGGTGCCTTCTGTGTGGAGTCTGCATGTCCTTACTTTTCTGTTGTTTTAACATTCTTACTCCCTCCCCTTTCCCACAGCTTTATAATGAATCAGTACCCCCCCCCCCATTTTTAAATTATTTTCATAACTCTGTTTAAAAGTACTAAATGAATATTCTAATTCCTATTTGACTTTTACCCTCAACATAATCAAGTCTGTTTCACAGCTGAAACAGTAGGCTCCTGTTTCTACCACAGAGGATTAAGGCTCTGAGCTGTTAATGGGCTGTCGCCTGTAGTCCAGGATTTGATTTCTCCAGCCTTCATTTGCTGACTGTGTGACTTGGAGCTAATGACAACATGTTAACAAATAAATACAAAAATAAACAAACAAATAAATAAATAATATCCAATCTGCTTGCAAACTCATGAAGAAACTTGAACCTGACTTTCTTGTACTTGTAAGAATTTCACCAGAATCCCTGAACTTCCACTATCACCTACACTATTACTATATTTTTACACAACACCATCGTGGAAGGCAAGGTTCCAGAGTTGAAATCAGTAACTTGTATTATTACCATTACATAACAGTCAAGCCTAAATAACTACCAGCCTACTGTCTTACTGCCTTTCTGGTCAAACGTTTATGAAAATGTGTGTATGATTAGCATTTTCATTTTATCTTAGACCACAATCAATTTCTAACATAAAATATGAATTTCTGTTCAATCCTACCTAGATATTTTATTTAGGTCAATTGAAGAGAATAATATGAAATGTAATGTTCACAAAACCTGTGCTATACATGTTGGGAAAGCAAATCCTTAATATCCACATGCATTGGACAATTTTAATATCCAAGAGGCTAATGTCATCAGAGATCTGGGTATTAAAATTGATCACACCTTAACTCATTTCCTCCAGTACAGCTCTTCTGAGTGCATACTTTTAACTCCCTGTGGGTGCAGTTTGAGCCTTTAAAAAATGAAACTATCACCTTACAGTTCAAACAAATATTCGGGTTCCTATCATGTTGTCAAACTTAAAAGTTTGAACGTCATATGGTCAACACCATATGAAAGAACTTTTAAAAGTTTGAACGTTTTAATGGAGATTCCTGTACAGTGTGGCAATGGAAGTTTTCCATTGTCTGCACTGTAGTGCGATCTCGGAGTTGGTATATTTAAAGAGTGGGGGGGTGGGGGGTTCGGGGGTCTTGCCCCCCTCCATAAGCTTTCAGGTAGGTTTTTTTCTATTTTTTTTTTTTATTTTGTTTTTTTTTTTATTTTGATTTTCAAACTTTTAAGACTTTGACCATATGGTGTCCACCATATGGTGTTCGAACTTTTAAAAGTTTGATTATCTGATATAGACCCCAAATATTCATATCTCCAGAACCATAATTGTTACTAGAAAACAATTAATTTTTACATTAGTGGCATTCATTCAGTTTGATGCTTTCAACTGGATTTTATGAAACAAAATAAAGGCAGTGAATATTAATTTGTAATGTTGTATAAACAGCTTATGATATCTCAATAACCATTCAATCAAGACACATACTGCCAGCAGTATATTCTTCATACAGCTGTGAGATTTCATATGAGACTATGCAGTTCTGTCTGTTAGTTGAATGTTGAAATATTTATAGAAATATGACAAATTATTGCAATATAAATAAACAATATACAAATAATATTCAATATCTCTGTAGCTGTATTAGACAAAGGTCAAATGTCAATACCATTGTGTTTGCCATCATGTGTGTTTTAAGACGGAATCTTCTGATACCTTGTATGTAGCATGGTTTTGGAACTATTAATGCAAATATGAACAAGGAATATTTGACACCTAGAGGCGTCAGTAGAAGTTAACTGCAGAAACACTTGAAGGTGCACTTGGCTGTAATGAGTTAAGTTTTGGTACGCACGTACTTGACATAGTCAGAAGGTGTTATTTTGATATTAATAATATCTTTGGAATTATTGATAGTAGAGATAGGACTGTGCTACATCATATTTATCAAACCATAGCTAGCCCACTATTAAATATTGTGGGTATTTTTGTGGATATGATTGTGCTCAGATAGACTGGAGAGAATACAGACACTTTACAAGAAAGATACAAGGAATGCTGGGTAAAACCTACCATGATAGGTTAATGAAATTGTCTCTGTTTACAATTAAATATAGATTGGTTAAGGGTAATCTGATTATTATTCATAAAATAGTTTAGGGTGTTGGGTTTGGGAATACCATGAGTTTTCATATCAGATCACATTTATTGAACACCAGGAATAATAACTATTCTGTAGAACGTGTGTTTGGGAAAACTGCTAAATGGCGTAATGTTTTTCTCTGGAGGCCTAGTTTGCAGTGGAATATTATTCCATTATGGGGTAGTAAATCTAATTATAACACTTCTTTCAAGAAAAATCCAGATTTTTGTGTGGGTCCAAGGGCTTTTGAGTCTGATCTTTATGGTGATAAGCTCTTTGAAGGCTTGTCAGGGTGCTGAACTTGATTATAATAACATTGAACATTAATATAACTCTAATTGACTTCATTAAATAAGTTCATTCTTACAATTTTGTAGGACCAATCTAACTGGACTTATCAAGAGCATTTGAAATGGTGTCATGTCACACACTGCTAGAATCCCTTAAAGTCTGCTTTCTCACTTAATTTTTAAACAGTTTTCCAGTTATTTTTCTAATAGGTAAGGGGAAGTACAATGGAATGGCTCAATCCCATCACATCTCCCATTAACCATAGGAGTTCTCCAAGGCTTAGTATTTAGGCCACTCCTTTTATGCTCTGTGTGAAACTGATCCTCCATGTGGGGTCTGCTAAAATGATCCAGGACGCAAATAATTGTGCAATCATTAGCTGCCACTTCCCTATATACTCTGAGCCTCATTTTACCAATTCTTTCCATTTGTCTCCAGACCTTGTTAACTTGTAGTGACCTTCTCTTGAATAAGTCCAAAACAAAATCAATACTATTTTTATCCTATGATCCTTCCATCTTTAACTTGCAGGAAACAAACCATATCTGAATCTCACCATATCTTTCAAAGATAACAATAAGGATAATACTTTGACAATCAACATCTCTTGATGCATGTACCACAGAACATTTCAAACTCAATCTACATAGCAAGCATGCAATATCAAAAGATAGACCCACACTGGCAAACAACTGATCGGCTTCTATCATCTTAATTTTAACTGCTATGCATATTCATTCCTTACACGTGAAGTTAGAATAGCCCCTGCTAGGCGCTACCTTCTTCCATCTCTCATGTACTCTTCTCACCTACTTACACCCAGCCTCATCAGTCTGGTACAAATTAGAACATTCATATAATAGAATAATATGATCTGTTACAGATTACAGCAGTCAGGCACATCGCTATTAGTACCTCTGTGACCTCAGCTGGCTTGAATCCAAACACTGTCACTCTCCAATCCACTTATGCTTTGCTCAGAAAGCACTATACAGCTCAGACTATCTATCACTTTCTGAAATTATCACCTGGGTGGCTTCCCCAACGTGTCTTTGAGGATCTATACTTCATGTTATTGATAACCCTAAATCTGCCAATAAACAGGTGACACAATATATATGAGGTTTGTGTTGGCAAACTGTGGAACACCCACCCCAACACATAAAGTGCACCTAACAGGAATATATTTAAGTCCATAGGAACTGCCACTTTCACAGGAAATAGATTGACACTGGTACAAAACACAGCTAATGGCATAATAATGCTCATTTTCCTTAAGTTTTCAATTCCCACTGTTGCAGCACATTGTTAACACCCAACAATCACATTTACACTGTTTTCGTATCACACTAACTCATTAATTCCTGTTTTGTCCACTGTGATGAGATGTACTGTGAGTAATTCTGACATCATGTTTGCATTATATAGTATGTTTTTTTTTAATTCTTAAAAACAATATTGTATTTTGTGTTTAAATGGTTTCTCATTATGTTATGTATACTCTACTGTCATATCTAAATTTTGTTATAGATTATACAAATTTAGACTATCTCCTGATTTTCTTATATGGGTGACTTTTTTTTCAATGTATATGCCTTTAAATAATTTCCCCTGGGATTCCAGTGGAAATGTTACTTCCCAGCTGAATATTCCCAGTTAACAAATATACATACTCAGATGAATAACAGATACCCTACAAGATGACAATATCATTACATGATATGCTAAACAGAACTTTTAGATCATCTATACCTTGACAGAACAAATAAACCTTGAAAAAATCATTCAAAAAAATTGCAGGTAGTTTACAGAACTATTTGAGTTCAACAAGTCTCAGGAGTTTTATGCTTATAACAGAAACCAAATCAGATATCAGAGTATTTTGCAATATATGGTATTGCTGCATTGGCCAGTTGAAAATAAAAGATGAAGTCACAGATACAGTGAGAGCATGACCTGTGTGTATAATATGTTTGATATGTAGATTGAATTTGAGCACACAAAAGAGACTGTTCAATAAGGAAAACCTATTAAACAAAGAAGCAAGCTTTAGACGTAGCCATACCTATGGAAGTTGCTGTGAAGGACACATTAAAGTTACAGCAAGCTGTGGTGAACTGTTTATTGTTAACAGATTTCCTATTAGTAAGCATAATTTAGGTTAGGCAGGCAGTCTTCACAACTGATTTTTTTGAAGCTAAACTATCTGTAGGGGATATAAGAGGATTCCAATGACAGAATGTACAACTGGGAAAACATAAGAAAACAAGAAAATGGCAAATGCAGGTTACAGGACTATAAGCATACATGATGGTGTGTTCAGAATGACTGACAGAAGGAGCAAAGTGATTACAATAAAACTTGCCAACTACTGAAAATGAACATATTTTGTACATCCATATGTATTTGTAGTAGATGTGCATGTTGTTACTAAACATGTTTAAAAAAGCTTCAAATTAGGATCTGCAAGACATATCATGTTAGTTAATTCCTTACCAATGTCAGATTAATTGCTTGATCTAAGTTATTATATATGTAATTACTGTTATCATGTTTGCTGTTCATGCTTACATGTTTCTATTACATACATATTCATAAAAGACATGGTAAAAAATAGCTTACAGCAGTTAGAATCTGCAAAGCAGAATCATATATGCTAATTAGAACTGCCTGTTTGATATTATTCGTTATACAGGTAATTATTATACCGTCTTCACTAGTCAAGTTTATTGCTGTTTGGAAATGATTTCATACTTCTTGTGTACTCAAGGCAGCTTTTCTTCCTAGGCCTCCACTGAAAATGGGCTTAAACTCAGTGGAATCTCAATAATCATGAAATCGAACAGACCGGAGAGCGAATGGCTTTAACATCGAAAATGCCGTTCATCGAGGTGTTTATTGTGAGATCGCAGTACAGTGAAGATCAGAAAATTTGGCCTTTCCTCACTGTAGTGCGATCTTGGAGTTGGTATAGATAATTAGCAGGGGGGGGCACAGCCCCCCACAAGAGTGTCTTTGACGAACGACATTTTCGATATTTAAGCTGTTCGTTCTCCAGTCTTTTAGATTTTGTGATATAGACCCGTACAATGCACACCCAGCTGATTACAAATCTTATTTACATTATGCAAGAAGGAGTAAGAATGAACCTTTAAATGAAGTTGAATGCAGAAAGCTGTAACTAGGGTGGAAAATATTTAGCAGGTGCCAGTGGGGCAGATCTGCAATACTAGCATTCATTTATGATGCCATAAGGATAGTGGGGTTTCACAAATTAAATGCCAATACTGCACTTCATTTGTGGTGAAGTTCAATGTGTGCAAATATATGTATTAAGGTGCTTTTTACAGTTGAAGCAAGAACTTTGCTACAGTTACAGAAGTACTGATGACTTTTTTGGTCCTCACCTTTAGGTTGAATGGGGTGCCTTTCTCATGGACTGCTCATGCACCATATGAGTTACTTACAGTGATGTGGATACATGTGTACTTTGTCAACAGTGTCCATGGAAGAATAGGGGGATATTTTTACACATGCCATTAGATGAATATAAACTGTTACTAAAGTACTGTAACAACAGGTAGATTTGTAGTTTAGTGACTTGTCAGGACAAAATGTGAAACTGGAATTTATATATCTGTCAGCCAAGAAAAGGGTAGAGTGGGGAAAGAACTCATGCTAAAATTGTTACACATGAACAATTTATAGACTCACATTTAGATCATTAACAATCCTTCTGCAAATTATTCTTACTTGCAGATACTAATGACATTAGGAAGCTAAAAGTGTTGAAGGAAGAATTGAAAAAAAAAAACAAGCAGTAGCTTGAAACTCACTGAAGAGGAGGAACTGCCTTATGAATTTATAGCTGAAATAAAATGTGAATAACACATATGAAAACATTCTGTGGTGTTGTTTAAAATAATGAGCAGTGAAGGATCTACACTCGTAGTGGCAGTGGCAAAGTAACACAAATCCCAAGAAGTTTGTGTATAAGGAGGCTGTATGGGTCCAGCGTTAAAGACATTGTAGTGCCTCTTCCTAAAAAGGAAGATTCATTTATATCCCAGACAGCATGACAGCCATCTTTGAAAATGTCCATGGCACTGACATTTGTACACAGAACATTCCAAGAAAGCTTAAACAAATAAGACGCATAAGCAATTTTTTCAAAAATATCAGATCATTTTCAGAGTGGTGTCTGCACCTGCAATTTTGCAGCAGGCAATGAACTAACTAGTCCATAGCACACAATTCCTTTAAAACATTATCCTATTGATGAAAAAATGAGGGGCAATAAACAGCTGGCCTACATGAGATCATATATATATATATATATATATATATATATATATACACACACACACACACACACACACACACACACACACACATATATATATATATATATATATATATATATATATATATATATATATATATATAGGCTAAAACATTATATGTATGGGTAAACAGACCTAATGAGAATCTTTACAATGTGAAATCTCCTCACAGGGATTGGTCCTAGGTCCTCTCCTGTTTGGCATCTACTTCTGTGAAGTTCAAGCCAACATAAAGGGACTCTGGCTGACCAAGTTCGCAGATGATTGCAAACTGGGAGCCATTATTGATTCTCCAACTGATGCAGACATTCTACAAAAAGGCCTCATTGACACCAGTGACTGGGCCAGAACCATGGCCTTAAGCTCAATGCCAAAAAGTGTATTGTCATTCTCTTTGGGAAAAATTGGGTGCCCATGAACTACCACATAGGCGATAGTCCACTAAACACCGAAGGTGTGATAAGAGACCTAGGGACACAGGTTGATAGCAACCTCTCCTTTGATAACCACATTGCCACTGTAGTCAGAAAGTCCTTCTATGTGGCACATCTCATTACAAAAGATTTCTCATCCAGGATGAAAGAGGTTATAATCCCTCTCTACTCATCCCTCATTAGACCTATTATAGAATACAATGCCCCATTTGGTATGTACCTCACTAGACACCTACAACAATTGGAAAGGCCACAAAAATACCTCACTAAGAGGATCTTAGGCCTTAGACACATGCCCTATATAGACAGACTCAAAAAACTCCAGCTATACTCTGTCTCATATCACCTACTTAGAGGCTATCTCTGCTTGACCTACAAAACCATGTCTGACCCAGAGCTGCTAGATATGCTACACCTAAAGAAATCACAATCCCTCCATGCCACATGCTCCAGGGACCTAAACCTCATTACTACAATAAACAGAACATGCTGGAGGGACAGGTTCCTAACCCAGAGACTTCCCATACTCTGGAAGAAACTTCCCATTCACATCAAGCAGAGCACTTCACTGGCTCTCTTTAAGAGAAATCTTGATGAGTGGATGGGCAATAGGAAGTTTACCCCAGGGATCACTTCAATGGCCTTGCCTAAAAGGGGCACTGGGAACTAACTTTGGGCGGCATGATGTCAGGGAATCTTCTTGGGCTAGGCTTATATAGGCTCCAGAGCCATTAGCCTAGTACACACCTATGAACCTATAAACCTATGTGCATGTGACATTCAGAAATGGACTACATAAGCAGCATTACAAGACAGAGGTTGTAACAAAGGCACCTGGGCCTCAGAATGTGCCACAAATGAGGCATTATATACATAACTAGTGAACTACTACTAACTATTACTAAATATTACAAAACTGCATGTGAAATATTTTACACCCATTACAGACATTGCTTCAGGATGTGTCTAAATGGAAATGGATTAAAGTCTCTGCACATCCTTTCAGGGAGCCAAAAGAACTGATTATATAATATAAAGTGCTTACCCACTTTAATCAGTCTATCAGGTAAGAATGTGATGCCTGTCTGCGTGTCATTGGCACAGTTGTATTACATGAAATCAAAGACAATATAAAGAAATCTATTATATTTGCTTCATGGCTGCTATCTAAAACTGAATGAAACTTTTCCCTGGCTATCTGAAAATACTTTAGCAGTCCTTAGGATATTATGAAATTCATCCACACTAACTACACAGAAGAAAGTTAAAAAGTTAGTTGTATATCAGCTGTTTTTACTAACTTTTTTATTCCAAAGATGGGGTCTGAATGGTGACTGTTGACAAACTGCAGAACTGCTTCCCTTCATGATTTAACAGTTTTTGAATTTTTGACAAGTATTTTGCGTCAGGATTAGTTGAAGCACAGATACTGCAGTCATGTTTGGCAAGACACTCTGTAATAATAGCTAAGCAAGTAGCTATTCTTTCAAATTTGTATAACTGTCCTCAGAAACATGATCAGATAGACATTCCTTAATTTCTGAATGAAGGGTTTATTTTCCTACAAATAAAAGTGCTTACTACAAGAGGATTTCTGATTCAATTCTCAGTTGGGGTGCTTTCTGTGTGGAGTCTGCACATCCTCTATGTGTTTCTATGGGTTTTCACCAGGTGTTTTGGTTTCCTCCCACATTCCAAGGACATGGAATAGATGAAATTGTATACTGTAAATTGTCCATAGATGGGAATGGATGTGTCTACATATGGTATGGAATAACAGGAGTGACAGGACTAGCCAACCAGTGGTGTGAACAGTGGCTCTAGATGATGATCACTGATGATGCACCAACCCAATCCCATGTGCAAAAACTGGAAAAAGAGAGGGATGGATGGATGGATGGATGGATGGATGGATGGATGGATGGATGGATGATTGGAAGGTATGTAAACACAAGTAATTTAAGCTTCCAGCAAATGTCTTATTGCAACACTAACCATACGGTGAGAATTCCATGTGAGAACTACAGAATGACATAATTCTGTGCAGGATGTCCTGCTCATCAGAGGTTGTTTAAAACCTTCAGTAAGGGATACTAATACTGAATATAAATACTGCCATAAGCCACTCCAATCCTGTACCTGCAATAACAAACAAAAAAAAAAATCGACAGGCAGCTATAAAGCAAGTAGAAAACATTGCAACTTCATGGCCAATAACTTTTTCACTGTCTAAATCTATCCATTTTAAAATGAAAGCATTACAGCTAATGAACCTAGAGTCAGCCATTCTGAGCTCTTCTTGGCTAGTTCTCTTTCTAGTATAAAAAGAAAAGACCAATGGTTAGACCACAGCTGAAGATAAAAATGGAATAATCCACGTCAGGAAATAAATCACTTGCAGCTTCACAGTAGTGCCCTTTATAAAACCAAAGGTTGTAACTGAGATGTAGTAGTCAAGGTAGGAAACGGTTCACTTGCAGTTTCACACCACTTTATTAAACAAGAGTAAGCGCTTTCACGATCTAAGTCAGCTGATCGCTTCTTCAGACTCATAAAAACAGTTAAAACATTGGTATTTAAAATATGGTTCAACCAATGAAAACACATATGGAACTATGACATAGACTAATTAAAATTGCATACATCAGTACATTAATTTGCCTTATATTCTGCATAAGATGAAATAAAATATACATATAACAGACACATTTTATGTAATAATCCATATTAATTAATGTTTTAGTGGTCTGGATTTTAAAAAAGGTTTCAAGGAAACAGCATTGTTCAATGTGTCCAAGGTGACTAATAATATTGATAGTACTAAAAGAGATGCTTTTATTTTACCATTTAATGAACATTCTGACACTATTATTCAAGTCTTAAATGATACTTGGACAAGTGTTTTTTCCAACAAGATAGAATACTGTGAAATACTTGGATATTTCCCAAAGGTCACATACAGTAGGGGTACCAATCTTAAAGAAAGCCTGGAAAACAACACCAAAGGCAGTACATACACTATGTCAAAAATGAGTAGATGTGGTTTTTTCAAAGTATGCAAATATATTAATGATGGACCCAACACTATGGTACAAAGTTATGGTAAATCCATTAACTGTCCAGGTCATTGTAACTGCAATACTAAGAAAGTGGTATATTTAGCCACATGCGTTTCCTGTCCAGCATATTATGTTGGAAAAACGACTAGGAAATTAAGGGAACGCATTTTGGAACATAACAGGGATATCAAGAATAAAAAGATGGTAAACGCTCTATATGTACACAGTACCAAATGTGAGAATTTCAAGCGTTTTATATTTTTTGTAATAGATAGAATCCCTAATTGTTGGGAAAAAGGAGGGGACTGTGACAACTTGTTAGAATCCAAGGAATGTTTATGGCAGTTAAGACTTAATGCAAGTTGTACACCAGGCATCAATGGACACATTTCTATTTCCAGTATTTTAAAACAAAGATCCTACTGTATTTAAACATTGTTTTATAGTTGTTTTTAATATTGTATTATATTATCAATACCTTCTTTCTGAGGTTCTAAATTTAATTGGTTGACACATCATAACATTTAAAATTGTATTTACATGACATTTTACAAATATACAAATATACATTTTTTAAGCTTATTTATATTTTTGATTTTAATATAATACATTTATTAACATTTTTCAACAACATAACATTAATAATTATTTACGAAGTATTTTTTCACTGTACTATTTTTTAACCTTCAATTTTTAATAATATATGATGACAATTATAAAATTATTGTTTTTTTAAAAAATGTGTTTTTTCACAATTAGAATACCATGTCAAGTCAACAATAGTCTAAATGTATATGTATACATATGTCTTTAAAACTATTATTAATTCAAACTTAATTTAATTGTAGGCATTGTGTAATTAGTGATGACATCTCTATATATAGGTAGTAGGCTTTATAATGCATTAGTACTCTGAAGATGCCCAGTAGTGTTTCAGGGTGAAAGCGCTTAGTACTTTATGTTTTAGAACTTTGTATTCTATTTGTCTTTTTCTTTTGGATTATTTTGGAGTGTGGTGAATAAAATTTGTTCCGGTGACCTCAGAAGAGCCTTTTTCTACACGTTTTACTGGTTTACATAGTTCATGGTTATTTGAAGAATATTGCTATTATACCAAGGTAAGGCTGTTTAGTAGGTTAATGCTTGTTACATATGTTTTGTGGAATACTTTTGAAAAAACAGTCCCTCTGTTTTACTGTAAGTAATATATTTATATGTCTGCTTCATAAAGGTATGTTAATTTTGCTTATTTTTTTGTTTTGAAAATATTTGTTTTCCAGTGCACCATTTGACTGTTGTGTACAACAGTGCCATGCATGAACTACCTGGCTTTAATATATTTCAATGAGTCTATCATTTACCATTTTATTTGCTGCACTATTTGTGGACATATAGTAATACATCCCCAGCAGAAAGAAGACAGAACAGCCATCCTTTTAAGTAGTACAAAAAGCAGAAATATTTTCAATACCATACTCTAGCATCTTGTTTCAGTTCCTGTTACAACATTCTTATGACATAGCTACAGATAGTTGAAGCACTGGTTTCTTACGACATAGTTACAGATAGGTGAAGCATTGGTTTCTTATGACATAGCTACAGATAGTTGAAGCACTGGTTTCTTACAACAGTTACAGATAGGTGAAGCATTGGTTTCTTATGACATAGCTACAGATAGTTGAAGCACTGGTTTCTTACGACATAGTTACAGATAGGTGAAGCATTGGTTTCTTATGACATAGCTACAGATAGTTGAAGCACTGGTTTCTTACGACATAGTTACAGATAGGTGAAGCATTGGTTTCTTATGACATAGCTACAGATAGTTGAAGCACTGGTTTCTTACGACATAGTTACAGATAGGTGAAGCATTGGTTTCTTATGACATAGCTACAGATAGTTGAAGCACTGGTTTCTTACGACATAGTTACAGATAGGTGAAGTATTGGTTTCTTATGACATAGTTACAGATAGTTGAAGCACTGGTTTCTTACGACATAGTTCAGATATTTGAAGCACGGTTTACTGTCATAATTTCAAAAACAACTCGGTTGACTGCATTATGTTCGAACACAGAAAGTCGAACACAGCAATGTCGAACTTCAAAAGCAAGCCTAGGAATGGGTTTTAACATGGGTCAAGATAGGGGCGAGGTTTGTAGTTTGGCAATAGCAGTGAACCTCTATCTCAACCCATGTTAAAACCCGTTCCTTGGCTTGCTTTTGAAGTTCGACATTGCCGTGTTTGACTTTCTGTGTTCTAACATAGTGTGGTCGACTGAGTTGTCTTCGAAATTATGATAGCAAACCTGAAGCACTATTTTTTTTACGCCATAGTTACATATGGTTGAAGCGCTGGTTTCTTATGACATAGTTACAGATAGGTGAAGCACTGGTTTCTTATGACATAGTTACAGGGAGTTGAAGCACTGGTTTCTTATGGCATAATTACAGATAGTTGAAGTATTGGTTTCTTACCACATAGTTGATAGTTGAAGCACTGGTTTCTTATGATATAGTTACAGATAGCTGAAGCACTGTTGGACAAGTGACTGTAGAGCAATAATTTAATACTGCAGTGAGTTTCACCACAGTGAGTTGTATTTTCCCTCCCTCTCCACTGTAATGTGACTGTGGAGTTGGTATAAATAATTTACAGGGGAGGGGTGTTTAATGCAGGGGGTGCTTGCCCCCCCTGCAAAAAATGTGCTATTTGCAGGGTTTTTGAATCACTGGTTTTGATTTTTATTTTTCAAAAAACAGTGATTTTGTTTGATGGTGATTCAATTGCTCATAGGTAAAACACATTTTACATAAATCTAGGCAAAGCATGCAGCAACAGGATGGTATTCACGTCTCACTTTACTCAATTTAGGGACATGCATAATGTGTCTATCTGCTGGAATCCCAGATGTGCAACTTGGCTGTCCCATATACTGTCATGCACCAAATCCAAACAGCGATACTCTGTTCTGTATGTCAAACAAACTTTGTTTCTGAGAGCACAGATACCATTTGCCACAATGCAGTGATATGAAAGCCCTTCATTATCCACAAACCAGCTTTTAAAATGTTCCCATTGAGTAAAAGGCTGCATACCAGAAATTACTGGTTTTCACCTGCTTGGTCATTACCATATATAAGAGGTGTTTGTGAAAAACTCTGCTCACTATCCTACCACATTTTAGGACACATTTACATGAAACATGCTTAGGCCTATTTGCATGGGCCAGAGGCATAAGAGAACAAGTATTTGAACAGTGATTCTTTATTTTGAATGCCATACCCTTGCAGAATGTACATGACAATGTGAATAGATTTACATAGTTCACAAGATATCTTTGAGTCCTGCCCATATTGTTTACATACCTGGTGGCTTATGCTTTCTGTTAAATTATATCAGTTTTAATAGTTCAAAAAGATGCAGAGCTGGATTCAGTAAACCCTACATGGCGTGCTAAAACCATGTGTGCATCATGGCACAACGTGCACATGATAGCATGCTGATTTGTATTCAGTAAGTGACTCTACACAATGTGTAGAGCTGCATAAATATAGTAAACATTGCGTCATGCTAATTACAGCACCAGCAGCTGAACTGCATGTTAATCTACCAATCCAAGATTGTTGAGCTATTCACCAAGCTATAAAGAAATTGCATATACTTAGTGTAGGTTTTTGACTCGAATTCCATAACCTACTGGAATGCAGCCATGGAAACTACACTAGCGGGAAAGAATGTTAGAGGTTTTGCTGCTCTTCTGCATGTATATGTGCAACTGGGTCAAGTCTATACTTGGACAAACCAAGGGGAATGAATACATGTGGAGACCAAGGTATATGTAGCACTCAAAATTTTAGCTAAACAGTACACTTCCCTAAAGTCTTGGGTGCCACAGACTGCATGTACTTTGAGACCAAAGCACCAGCCAGGGAACAAGGAAGAGTACAAAAACAGAAGGAGCTGCCACAACATTAACTGCCAGTTCATATGTAATGCTAAGGCATTTATCCTCAATGTGTGCACTAGCAAACATGGCAGCTACCATGACTCCCATATCTGGCACAACTCATAGCTGTACCAGGGGTGTTCCTGGGGGATATCCCACAAGACCATTTACTGGGGGATACAGGGTATGTACTTAAACCATGGCTGATGATGCCCATCAGAGATGCACACCCATCCATGGAGGTACATTATAATATCAGAGAGCATGTCTCTAGACTGCTGAAGTCATGGTTTTGGTGCCTAGATACTTGGGGGAGGGGTCTGCAGTACAATCCCAGTACTTGTGCCAAAATTATCACTGTCTGTGCTATCCTGCACAATATTATCCTGAGAACAACTGCAACAGGAACACTAATGGGAAGGAGCACACATTCTGCTACCACTGGCAAGGTCACCACAGCCATGTGCAGGTGAGGACTCAGAGAGGGAACTATCAGCTGTTGTGGGTGTAGTTAGACATAGGTGTACACAATATGCCCTTGCCCTGGCCAAAAGGCAATGGATAGCACACGTGCTGACCATCTAAGGGGTACAAATTTCATTGTATACACATACATACAGTAAATCTGTTGCCAGGAAACACCCATAGCCTTTACTTACCCATGTAATGGCTGTGTACTGTTAGCATTAGAAAGAGTCAGACCTGAATTACAGAAGATGTAACTTCAGGACTATCAAGGTAGGTTTTGAACCTGGAACAGGAAAATAATTGGGTAAGAACACAAAATGAATGGCAAATACTTGCATACTGTTACTTGAAAATGTACCTAAGTAGAATGCATGTGAGTCATCCAGCAATGACATCAATATGTGACAGAATTGACTTATTTTGACAGATTTCTGCCATTTATCAGCTAATATGCCTCATGCATTGAAAACACCCACAATACAAAAAGCAGTCTAATGTCAAATTATCCTTATATTCTCACAGGTGGAGCAATAAGCCTCACTGATGTATCAATGATTTCAAGGAGGTAATCACATCAGTAAAACAGCTGTAAGAAATCAGTAAATGTTTCAAAATACTGTCACCAATGCATATACTAAGCACTCAGTTAACTATGCACCCTGTGCATCAGAAAAAAATACATACGTATTCCTGAATCGAAAAGATAGAAACAAGTTGATGACACAGTTATCATCATTTGCACAGGGTGGGATTTGAGAGGAGTAGAAGGCTAAGACTGACACAATAGTAGTGAGTGTGTGTGAGGAAGAAAGACAAGAAGGCAGAAATGCAGCTACTTATTGAATGACCAGTGAGACAGAATGACCTGTAAACCTCATGAATGCCTCCTATACTTGTCATGTCTGGGTGTCTGTATGAGCACTCAATGTGAAATGTATGTGTAAGTGCCTGCATGAACACAGCCAAGTTTTGTGCTAGCACTACATCCTGGCATGTTGGTCAGGTGTGAGCTATGCATGGCACTGGTATCATTCCATGTTGGCTAACAGCAGATGATGTTGTGAATCTATGGCCATATGGATGCTGTCTCCCTCCCAGCAGATGCTCTATCAATGACAATGCACATTCCATTGCATCATTTATCCAATCCATTGAACTGACCACATGGCAGAGATAGTAGTGCATGTCAGACTGCCACTTTTAGAACCCTAAACTTGTCCTTGGAGGCCATAGTAGAACATGGCTGTGCCTCCACAAAGGACCTAAACATACATCGAGTGGCACATAATGACAGATCAGGATCAGATGGAAGGTGGACAACAAGCCTCCTCCGAGCACACCTACCAACCCTTCTGCATGGCACTTTGCCCGCACTTTGGTTAAGGCTGGAGTCAACTGGTACTGAAGCCACAATAAGCACATGATCCTGATCAAGTGTGCTACACTCAACCTCTCAAATATCTGAGGGCTCAGTGAAATGGGTATGCAAAGGCATACTGACTTTATCCGAAGGGAATTCAGGAGATGTGTGAGTCACAAACTCAGTGCCAGATTTTAACCTCTGATCCCGCTGGCTATGCCTTTGTTTACCCACCATCATCATCAGAGCCTACTGATACTCTGACATCAGATGGTAGGAGTACTACTGTCAGGATCACCTGTGATGATAATTAACAAACACAGGAATGAAATTACTACTGCGCTAAATATTAAAGCAATATAGATGATAAAATAGAAATGGTCACATAATCACAGATGGTACAGCAATACAGACACTCATTACACCTTCCTCACACATATAGATAATTATATATTTAAATAATGCTTAGTAATAAGCAAGTAAACATTAGCTCAACATCTGGAAGAAATGAAACAAAGAAAGGATGGCAAGTAAGCATCACAATGGCAATAACACAGGGGCAGTAAACACACAATTGCCTATATGACCTGTAAGAAATAGTTGAAACTGAAATTTGGCTGAGACATCCACTCACACCCATGTGCACTGAACAACTCTCTTGTATAACTCTATTACTTATCAATAGGTACAAATACAAAAAATATATTCATAGGAAGCTGTATTCAAATTACACATTTTATTCTACAAGCAAATATCAAAGTTGCCATATGTAAGCTTACCTGGAAGGTGCTCCCAGGACACATTTGGCCTTCCAACCACATCAGCACCAACATCAAGAACAGTGTGTGCAGTTTCCGCTGAGCTGTCTGGCCATCTGACAGTGGACAGGAACTCCTGATATGATGTCAGTGGTGACTCTTGTCGCAGAACCACCCCTGGTAGCCTGCTCTCTCAGGCAACTGCAGCTGCCTTCATCGAGGTTGATGAAATCGTATCAGTGTCCCAATGCCACACCTAATCATAATTTGTGCTGTAACCTCCAACTGCATTGACATAATTGACTAACAAGTTCCAAATCTCCTTTCTGGCAGCCATATCCACACATCCTGTCTCAAGCAGAAAGACTCTATGGTGCCTCACAGCCTGTACAATCACCTCATTTTCTGTGTCACTGAAAGAGTTTGTTTTGTGGATTGGTAGGCTTTGTTGCCATAATCACATGTGACATAAAACAGAGAAGGATAAAACAGATAAAGGATAAAATAGATAAATATCACATAACTAATATATTATTTACAAAAACTAATCAGTCTGTGTATCCTTTTGTCAACAGTAAGCACTTAAAATGCACTTTTCATTTAATACAACTGAAGGTTAGGTAGCTGTCCCACCTCTCCCTCACACACAAAGGTTTGTACAAACCAAGGAATACCACATAAGTAATGTGTATACATTTCCTACAGAAACATCAAGATGCCTACACATTTTCAACAGAAAAGCACTTGGAACGCACTTTAGTTCTTGGACCACAGAATGGTAGGGGGCTCTGCTACCTCCAAAACACCATACAAAAGAAGGTTTGTACAAACCAAAGAATACTACAGAAAATATGTATATATGCTTTCCACACAGTCATTATGATGTGTACACATTTACAACAGAAAAAAAAAATTATGAATGCAAGTCACTTCTCACTGTACCCACCACTCCCGGGCCATCTCCAAACCATACCATCAGTATCTGAGGCAATTACATTACATTTCTCTCTAAGGACATAAATATTGTAAAATCAAATTTTAAAAATAATAGTTGTTCTAAAAGTATAACCTGTATATCTCAGAAAGGTAAATGCCTGCCAAAAATGCCCAAGATAATAGTGAAGTATAAGAAGTGCATAGAGATAAAAGTTCCATTTTCTCTTGGATATATAAAATGTAGATTTTACTTGAATAATACAAGCATACCTTAACAAAATTCTAAACCTTCCCCACAGATGAATCATCTTCAAAGGAATACCAATCTTCTGTTTTGTCCAAATACACGTCTCCTCACCTTAAAGTTCCCTAGCTACATGGTTTCATTTTTATACTGTAGGTTCAGTCCTCTGAGCACTGTGAAGATGCAAATGAGGAGTGATCTCATTAGCATTGCTGAGCACCAAACTTTAACTTCTTGTAGCAGATGTAAATATACTGTAGGCTGTACACCATTGTTAGTTGCTAATGGCTTGCAACTGTGAATGATTAGTGTAAGAGAAAAAGAAAACACAGTGGCAATTCAGACAACCTTCACTGCAGTGGTTGTGTCAGTGAAGATACACTTAGAAAGAGTGGAACCAACTTCAGTAATCTTTTAAATGAAACAAAACACCACACATCATTTTTGATCACTAATAGCAGAACTCTCTTGCCTTTGCTGAAAACTGTTTTTCACTGTCATATATATCACACATTTAAAGGAAAATAATACAAAATGAACTGTAGACTGCATGACTGAGATTACAGCAGAGATAATGGAGGAATGAATGTAATACAAAGAGAAGACAGAGCTGCATTTGTGCAAACATATTCAATTGTGTGATCAGTCATTGCACTGACTATGTTTGCCGCACACGTACAATCAACTGCAATATATACTGTAAATGTATGGCCTGTCAATACTGCAGAGGAAATGTGAATTGCTTGTATGCACATGATTTGAGTGCTGTTGCAAAGTTGTGTCTGTGGCAAAGAGAAAGAGCACACTCCAGCTGTGTTTTGTACTTTCATTACTCTGATTGTTCATATCCAGAGCTGTGTAATTGTTTAACATGAGTTTAACTTTATTTTTTTAAATACTGTGAAATGTATAAACATTTAAATATCAATTTCAGTTGCCTTAGGAAGCACAGTCATGCTTAGTTGCATTGTGCAGTGGTCAGCACCTTGGATGATAATAGCAGAAATTACACCTGTGACCCAACTGAGTGTATACCACAAGGTATAAATACATTGAGGTACAGAATGGGTGAGATAGGTAGACTAAGGTTTGAGTTCCACAGTATTTTTTATGAAGGAATAATCATAATGAGTATTAAAAAAAATATATGTATTTGCTATTGCCTGTGTCATTTGCACATTGCTCACCAGTGTGCAAGCAGGGTTTACTGCTGAAGGAAAAAAACTGAAACAATGTTACTTGCTTTGCCTTCCTTCATGGAAACAGGGTAATCGGTGATGCGTAGCCATCAGCACTTTGAACAGTACTGCGTGAAAAAATACAGCTGCTGCGTTACTTTCCCTGTGGCACCAGGTTTAAGATCATAGTCAAAAATCAGGTGAACCAGGGTTCTCATACAGCATACTCCACTTTTTACTAATGGTGTCTTATTGTATTTTTTCATAATAAATATAATATAAAGATAATTACACATAACGTTAACTGTGTATAGCAGGTTGGTTGAGCATACACATGTTATCATATCTATTATATGTGTAACTAGTGTAGCATGACAGTGATGATTCTGTAATTATAAATGTTTTTTCAAAACTTGGATGAACTTCACAGTTTACTGACAGTCAACTACACACTTCCCATAACATAAGTATAGCTGTGAAACAGAATACATTGTGTGGTCTGAACCAGAACTCAGAAATCTACTCTGAAAGTAATACATGTATATGCATTTCCAGTATATTGTCACAAATTACTCTTGTATCACACCAGAGAATACATAAACCAGGACCTAGTCATGTCACACACATACATGGTTAATGAAGTATAGTGCTACTCAGTCTTTAAGGTGTATAATAATGATCATGTTTGGCAAACACTTCTGCTGGAACAAGAAGGAAAAAAACACCTCAGTGGAAATATATGTAGTCTCTTTTCCACATAGGTTTGAATCCCACATTGTACAAAATAACTTTTATTAGTGCGTAAGGCTCCATAAAATATGTGTCAGTTCATTAACTGATTCCCCCAAATTCAGGTCTTAAAAGCCAAGTTATTTAACATGTCATTGTTGACCAGTGGAAAAATATTTGTCAGGTATAGCAGCACACATGCCATAAATTAATGCCAAATTTCACATAATCTTTCCTGTTTCATAAACTGCCTTCCTCTCTGTTTGTCAGTGTTCTCTCCACTTAGTATTGTGCAAACATGGTTGGCATGGTTGTGTGGGTTTGTGCACTGTCAGTAAAATACGATATTCCAAATTGGTGGGAAAACACTTTTACTGATGTTGGAGGACCTGTGCAGACATGGCAGGGGCTGGGAAGGATGGTGCCCAATTCAGATCTCAAAGGTGGAGTGTGGAGGAGTCAGAAATATTTATTGTACTCCTTGTAAAGTGCTACAGCCACAGGCTGCTGCAGGGGGAGTATACCAAATCTCAATATAAATCTGAGGCTTGGAACCATGTAGCCAAGGCTTTCTCCAGTGTGACTGACATTCCATGCACTGGAGAGCAATGCAGTCATCATTATAATGACCTGAAATAGCACAAGCAGGCACAACTCAACCAGTGGTTGGATGAGTTTAGGACTGCTGACATCCCACAGTTGTGTGAGTATACAGATAAAGCGACGGCTGGAGTAAAAAGCTGGAGATAGCCAAGAATTGTGTGCATAATTCTTTCATGAGTCTTTTTCTCTCGTTCTTTATTTTACAGCTGCTCAGGAAATTTCAGCAAACATGGAGGCACATGCTGTAAGATTAGAAAGACTCAGAGACGCAAGGGGTATGTATGCAGCACAAATTAACACAATTGTATTAAAATTATTGCTCTTCCATACATTACTAGCAACTTAAGCATGCAGATCTTAACTGTAAAAGCAAGCATGCATGTTTTATTCTGTAGCTAAAGGTTGTAGGAGGAAAGTATAATAATGTATTCTGATTTGTTGGGTTCACTTCAGACAAGTACATTCATATTACAAAATATCATTTTTTTAATTTTAATTCCAGTGAAATTGGCTTCAATGCCATGTTGTTAATGTAGTCTATACTATCTTAAAAAGCATATATGTAATATCTGCATACTGCAAGGATTACCTGTTACAATTCACAATCCTATTTTGGATTTGAAAAGCTGTATAGCTAAGTAATATAATAATAAAAGTATATTTATTTGTAAAAAACTTATGTAACATGTATGTGGTGTATAATGGTTCTAATTATCTGTTTTCTTTTTTGTCTCACCCCACCCCATATCTCTCTCTCTTTTTTATTATATATGTGAATACACCATTCTGTTGTTATGCCTTTCTGCTAACAAACAAAATGATTTCAGCACAGGAAAGTAGACCAACCACTGTGGCTCAGCCTGCCAACCTTCCACCAGCTACTGCACCAACACCCAGCACATCTAGGACGCAACCTGGCAGTATTGCCTCTGCAGCACCTGCACTACCTGGCCCATCCATATCAGGCAGAGTTGACCCAGCTGCTGGTGCATCAGTACCCTCCAGGAGTATTGGTGCAGGAGGAGATTACATCACCCCCCAGTAACTGTCAAGGATGGTGTATGAGGTAATAAAAACAGGCATAGGTGCCCACCTTAGCCATCTGGAGAAGTTACTCCTTAGAATGTAAAAAAGACCCTCATGTCAAGCAATCCCACAGGGAGCTGAGGAAGGGGACAGTGATGACAGTTTTGAAGGTGTGAACTAGATTATCACTGTTCCCATGCTTGATAGGCATGTGCCTCTGATGTCCCCTACCTATCCGCAATCACTGTGTCCTCAACCCTTTGTTTCCTTCACCATCCCTATGTCTGTCTTGTTTGTCCTGTTTGTCTGCACCTGCTATCTCACCTACCCTGCCTACCTGATTCCAACATTCCTATTTCCCTTCACCAACATTTCTCTATTCTTGAAATAAATAAAAAGAAAATGTCCCACAAAAAAAAATTGTCCTATACATAGCTCTCCAGTTCTCATATGTGTCCTCTCGACAAACTTGATTTGGTCCAATTGTTTATACAACATGATTGCATTGTTGTCACCAATATATGTTGTGACAGTCCAAATCCATTCAATTTTCTATGCAAATTCACATTACAGTGTTAAAGAAGTGTATAGCTATGGTACTTTCCTAATTCCCTACCATGAACTTTTTTATTGAAACCCTTTGTTCTTCCCTGTGCTTCCCTCCATTTCACCACTTTCCTGTCTATCCCATTTTCACACCTTCAGTCTAGTCAAAAAATAGAATAACACCCATGCAAATGGCGAGAAATTGCCCCTAATAAAGCCATTACTTTTTGTCCTCTGCATTTGGAGTTTGGCATCATGCACCAATGCTGAGTGACAGTGAATGGCTCTTCATGTTCTAGGGCAAAACCTGGTAAGTTTTTGCCATCAGCGGCACTAGTCCAGCTATTTCCATGCAATGCTGCTTAAACTCACAGTACTTTGAAACATTTACTCTAACAGTTATTTAGATTACTGAATATAACAAAATGCAAATTACTCCTTGGAGTGTTGCCATAAATCCCTAGGCTGAAAATGTTATAGCAAGATCTTCAATAGTTCAATTTCAGATGCACCTCTTATCATTTCTTAGTGTGATTTATATATATATATATATATATATATATATATATATATATATATATATATATATATACACACACATATATATATATATATATATATATATATATATATATATATATATATGTGTATGATATATTTAATCACCCACATATTAAAATTTGCAAACAGTTTTTATGGTGATATATTGATTACTGCCCAAAAATGAGTATCTGAAGTGGCATCCATCCCCACTGCAGTCCCATACTTAGCTAAACCTGTTTTGCTTGTCATAAGCCTGTTGTCCCTCTCCTAAGCCTTCTCAATGCTTATGTCACTCACTTAATACTACACAGCATGAGATGTTAATGACACCAGACCAAAAACCTGGCCATTAATGTGCCATTAAAAAACACTGCTAGGTGTATGTTCATCTCTCCTTGTATTCATCCCATCACTCTAAATCCTCTGTACATGTGTGTATCTAATAGGCTGATGGATGGTGTCTGCAGACTGACTTGACTGTGCTGATGGATAGTACTAACATGTTACCTTAATTTAATAGTTTATCATTGTTCATGTACTGTGCAAAGTTTTAAAATTATTTGTAGGATTCTGCTTGTGACATGTTTAGGTGATGATGGATGAAATCTTCATCTAATGTGATGTGCAAACTGTCCTTACTGTGACAAAGCATACTGTACACACTTTTCAGGATATATGACCATAAACAAATAGTGCACCTGTTGAGTCAGAAATAATCATTTCAAAACATGTACCACCTCTTGGCATTTCTAGAAAGCTATAGACACAATGTGCTTTGCAGTGAAGTCTGCAGAGCAGCTAATAGTTGTATCACTGTATAGAGGTAAGCTTAAAAGCTGATAAAAATAGTGTAAGAAACATACTTTACTGTAGTCATTGTTTGTCATGTTTGCAGTAATGATCACATTTAGTTAGGTAATACCATCCTGACAACATCCATAAAAAGTGAATGATCTGGACTTGAACCTTGAGTTATGTTTGCTCTGAGCAGGAGTTTACTACTCGTACACCTGGTGTCACAGGCAAAGCTAGGCAGCAGGTGTATTTATTACACTCAGTAGTGTCCAGAGTGCTGATGGCTGTGCATCACACCTTAGCCTGTTTGTGTGATGGAAGGCAAATCAATAGAACTCTTTAAACATGGGGAAGGCAAGAACAACAGTTCTTCCTGTCATAAAAGTTTTGATAAAACATTTCCGGTATAAACTACAGAATGAACAGCATAGTATCTGTCAGATATATCTCACATAGCTTATATTCCTAACTAGTTCTCAAGTTCATGTTTTATTCATGAAATGGGAATCTTGCATGTGCTAACACTTTGCCATTATTAGCGCAAATCAGTTTATTGGAGATGTGCTATGTAAACAGGCATTTGGCATGTCTTACTATGGTCATTGTCCAGTTATCCTCCACCTCTTCAGAATGTATTTGTAAACACAAAAGAAAACATACTCAGACTCGTGTATTCTGCAGCAAAGCACTTGCTAATGATATCTGAGTAAATATCAACTGTCAAGTACTTTACAAAAATAAAGAGCACAACTGTATTGCTACATTTTTATGGGTTTATACTGACAATGGACATTGGTCATTACTGATCAAAACACATTGATATTGTCGGAAAATCTAGTACTGTGGACTTCAGTTCATCAGAATATGAACACACATACATCAAGCTTTGCAGTCCTGCTGTTAGTACGTGTGTGTGTGTGTGTGTGTGTGTGTGTGTGTGTGTGTGTGTGTGTGTGTGTGTGTGTGTGTGTGTGTGTGTGTGTTATGCAAACAACATATGAAGAAACAGGTACATGTATGTCTTGGTTCTACAACATGCATTCATAACAGCTTATTTCACCTAGGTCAACAAGATTACTTTTAAAGTTTGTTTTTGCATATTGCAATCACAAAGTAAATCTGAGACCAGACTTTGCACACAAGTCTCATAACAGTATATGTTACCTGCAACATTATGATGATGTCATACTCTATAAAGACCACTAAGACAATAAACATTTCAGACTTCTATGGTGGCGCGGATGCTAAGTACTATGTTTGGAAGTTGAATTAGCTAGGTAGGGGTTAGAATTACACAACAGTCAACTTGTGAGTGTGCCTGTATGTAGCTGTGTGTGTGTGGATTCAGAAGAGCATAAGTCTATGTGCTAATGTCTTCACTCAAGTCTCATTGAGAAAAAAAATTACAGTGGTACATGACTGCACAGCAATTTCATACAGCCATCCCACCTTCTTCTTCTCAACATACACTGATGATGTCATCTGCTATAAAGTATTCTCTGACAATATAAAAAGATAGATTTGTGTCATGGCACTACTGTTAAGTACTGTGTTGATAGATTTGTATCATGGCACTAGCGTTGTATTGTGCTCAGTAGCTTATGTAACTGGGTAGGAGTTCTAATCTCACTGCACTCAACTTGTGTTTGTGTTCAATTAACTCTCATTCTGGAGACCATTTTAGAGCAGTGTGTGAGACACTCTTACCAACATCTTCTTCTCACCAAACACTTAGGATGTTAGCTGCTATAAAGTGTTTTCTGACAAGATGAAAGTCAAACTTGTGTCATGGCACTGGGATTATGTACAGTGTTTTCCAGCATGTATAACTAGATAGGTAGGGATTCTAATCACACTGTAGTAAACTTGTATGTGCTTGATTAACTCTCATCATAGAGACTATTTTAGAGCAGCATGTGAGACATTGCTACCAATATCTGCTTCCCATCAGACACTGATGAATTCAACTGCTAATATGAAAGTCAGACTTGTGATGTGGTACTAGTACTGTGTTTTCTAGCTAGTGTAGCCAGCTAGGTTGGGGTTCTAGTCATACCTCTCAACCTCCTAGAGCAAGAAATCTGGACAAAGCCATAAATAAAAGTGGGCACAAAAATAGGGACCATTTTTACAGATTTAGAAAGTTGACAGAATAACAGGTTTTGCATTAGCATGAATTTTCTGAAGAGTATGAAGTCTAAAACTCAAATGCCTGTCCATTTTTCTATCTTCAGTGTTTAATAATGTGTCACTAATTTGCCTGAAAATCATAATTTTATGAAAAACGGACCAAAAATACGAGGCAAAAATGTGGACATTTTGTGAAAATCTGTACATTTGAAAGATATGGTTCTAATATCACTGCGGCCAACTTGTGTGTGCATTTGGTCAACTGCAAGTCAGAAGAAGTCAGAACAGTATATGAGATAGTCCTACCAACATCTTCTTCTCACCATACAATGATGATGTGATCTGCTATAAAGTGTTCTCTGACAATATAAAATTCAACCTGTGTTGTGGTGCTAATGTTCCATACCTCTCAACATGTTAGAGCAAGAAGTCTGGACAAAGTCACAAATAATGGGGGAAAAAAGGTCCAAAAATAGGGAAGCTTTTTAAATATTGCTCTTACAAACTTATAAAGTTGATCAAATAACAGGTTTAGCATTAACATTATTTTTTCTAATGGTATGAAGTCTGAAACTCAAATGTCTTCCATTATTTCCTGACTTCAGTCCTCAATGATTTGTCAGTGATCTGCCAGAAAACCACAATCTTTGAGAAACAGACCTAAAATAATAGGCCAAAATCTGTGTATTCTGCAAAAATCTGGACGGTTGAGAGGTATGTTAAGTTCTGTGTTTTGCAGTTACTGTAGATAGCTAGGTTGGGTTTAATCTCACTGCAATCAACTTGAGAGTGTGTGTGTATGTTCATTCAACTATCAGTCTGGGTGTGTGTGTATGTTCATTCAACTATCAGTCTGGATACAATTTTAGAACAGCATGTAAGACCACAGCTATGTCAGTCACTCCTCCCCACTTCTTCTTCGCAACATACAGTGAGGATATGACCTCCAATAAAGTGCAAGCTGACAGTACTGCACTCAGATGTCTGCACTGACATGATCTGTAACTACTGTGTTCCCTATCTTGCATAGTTAGATCATTTGTGATTCTAATCTCAAAGCAGACAAATTTGGGTGTATGCTCATTCAAATATGAGTGTGGAGACAGTTTTACACAGAGATGTGCCTCCACATATATGTCACACACTCCTCCCAACATCTTCTTCTCAGCAAACAGTGATGCTGTCATCCTCTAAAGTGTACTGTGACAATGTAAAGTCAGACATCAGTCATGGTGCAGGTGTTGCATTGTATGGAATCTAATTTGTATACCTGTATAAGCCTAATGTTTAAATCTAAACTCAGTCAACTGCTATGTGTATGGCTTGTGGTATATTATGGTCAGTATATGACCATTCGAATACATTTTCATTTGACTCCCAGAGAACCTTTAACATAGTCCCATGAACACATCTCCTTTTCCCTTTGCCAACATTAAGTACAAATGTATAAAATCTTACCATAATGGTAGATGTCCTTGCCATCACTGCTGCAGTATCCTTAACATTTGGAATCCCCTGCTGTAGTATTCTTAACATTTGGAATCCCCTGCTGTAGAAGCCCATCATCCAGCCAGTATACCAAAGACTTTCTGTTGCTTTTAAAAGTACAGCAGAACATCACCCAAATTGTTCTTATGTAGCATAGGGCATAAAGGTGGCATTCAGGCCTACCATAAACAGAACTGATTGCCCTAATAGGAACACCAGTCCAAGAAACCCAAGAGGTAACCTGTACATCCAGGAAGGAAAATGACTAGGGAGATGGAGGAAGGGAGCAAATACTGCAGCAATGAAGGCAAGGACATCTACCATTATGGTAAGATTTTACACAACTTTACTCTGTCCTTACATTCACTGTTGCAGTATTCTTAACATTCAGGACAATGCCAAAGCTTAAGAGGAAGTATTCTTAACATTCAGGACAGTGCCAAAGCATAAGAGGAAATTTGGGAGGGGGAGGAAAAGAAGAAGAGCCCCCTAAAAAGCCATGGAAAATGGCACTAGCAAAATTGTCCATAGCTCTAGAGATAACATCCAACTTGTAGTGCTTAGTAAAGGTATGCAGAGAAGATCAGGCAGCTTCTTCAAGAACAGAATTAGCATCTAAGCCCTTGAAAAAAAGCATCAGAAGAAGCCATCGCTTTAGTAGAATGAGCCTTGACTGAAGAAGGAAGGCTCTTGCCGTGAAAGATGTAACAAAAGGAAAAGGCCTTAGAAATCCAAGACAACATATTTTTCTTGGATACAGCTAGACCCAAAGATCTAGGATGGAAACAAACAAACAAGTGATCAGATTTTTGAATAGCTTTAGTCTGATCCAAATAAATTCTGACTTGCGTATGCACCTCTAAATTATGCAGCACCCTCTCACTGTCAGATTGCAGAGAGAGGAAAAAAGTAGGCAGATTAATAGACTGATTAAGGGAAAGCTCATTAACCACCTTAGGCATAAAGAAGGATTAGTATGTAAGGACACCCTGTCATCATGAAAGATCAAAAAAGGAGTAAAAGCCATAAGGGCCTGCAAATCAGACACCCATCTGACATTAGTAAGAACCAACAAAAGAACAGTCTGTCAAGAACAATAATGCAAGGAAGCTGAAGCAGCAGGCTCAAAAGGAGCCTGAGTCAACTTCTCCAAAATAAAATGAAGATCCCAGGGAGGTGGAAGAGGCTTCCTGTAAGTTCTAATATTAAGGATGCCTTTAAGAAATTGTTTAACCTCACATCTAGAAGTTAAAGGAGGAGATAAAGGCAGACAAGCTGAGATAATTGATAAGTGGGCCTTAATATAAGAATAGGCCAAACCAGCATTGAGCAACTCACACAAATAAGACAGAACCAAAGGAACATCCACAGTAAGTGAGTCCAAGGCACGAGAGAGACACCAAATAGAAAACCTCTTCCATTTGGATAAGTAGGATTTCCTAGTAGTAGGGTTCCTGGCCTCCTGCAGGACTTGTAGCACATCCTCAGAAAAAAAGGTGTCTATGAGGAATTAAAATCCTTTCATCCACAGTGTCAGATGAAGCATGGACAGCTGGGAATGGATGAGGGATCCTTGTTTTGTGTGATTAGATCCACTCTGTGAGGAAACTTGTGATGATTGCCCCTGGCTAGATGCAGAAGTAGAGGGACCCAGTGCTGTCATGGCCAAAAGGGAGTCACCAACAAGATTTTGGGAGCATCCTGTTGAATCATGAACAGGACTTTTGGAATGAGAGGAAGGAGAGGTAATGCATAAAGAAACATCCCCTTCCAAGAAAATGAGATGGCATCAACATTCCATACCAGAGGACCTCGGGCTCTGGCACAAAATGGAGAAAGTTGTATGTTCAGAGGGGAGGCAAAGAGATCCACTTGAGAAGTTCCCCACTTGTGAATAATGTCCAGAAACATATCCCTGTGAAGCGTTCATTCATGGGACTGAGTTAAGGACCCGCTCAGAGAGTCTGCCATAATGTTCTCGATATAAACCATCTGAAGAGTCACTTGATACTTGTCAGCAATATCTCATACTAGAAGTGCCAACCAGAAAAGATGGTAAGATCTCATTCCTCCTTGTTTGTTAATATACCACATCACTGTGATATTGTCTGTGAAGACCTTGAGCAGAAGAGGTCTCATCTCTTTGACATTGATGTGGTCCTTCCACTGCCCAGGTGACTACACCCCCTGTACCTTTAGGGAGCCAACATTTGTTCCCTAATCCATGTCTGAAGCATCTGTGAACAATTCCTAAGAGGGAAGAAGGGGATGAAAAGGAATCCCTGGGTTCACAGACAACTGCTGAATCCACCAATTAAACTCTTGTTTGAGACAAGGAAGAAGAAGAAGAACTACAAAGTCTAGAAGATGTACATGTTGAAGCCATACTGACTTCAGAAACCACTGAAACTTTCTCATGCAAAGTTTGGTCAGAGGGAGCATCAGAATGGTGGATGCCATGAAGCCCAGAGCTCTCAGACATTCCCTGGTAGTAATGGAAGCCAGATAAAGAAGACTGTGAAAGAAAGAAATGAGGGTTAAAGCCTTTGGAGGAGGTAGGGATGAAATCACAGGCAGTGTCTGAATCTTGCAACCCAGACAAATGTGATCCTGAGAAGGAGTCAGAGAAGAGATTTTGAAATGTATTGTGAACCCCAAGCTCTGAAGAAGGGAAATGTCAAAATGAAGATTTTGCAAAAGGGTCCCAGGAGAGGACATCTTTATCAGCAGATTGTCTAAGTAAAGAAATATTTGGATCCCTTGAAGCCTGCAAAAAGCAATCACAGGAGCAAGGCATTTGGTGAACACCCTTGGGGCAGTAGAAAGGCCAAAGGACAGAGCAGAGAACTGAACATGCCAGGAAGCAACAGAGAAATGTAAAAACTTCCCGAAATGAGGATGGATCAGAATAAGGAGATAAGCATCCTAGAGATCCAGAGACACCATGTAGGCCTGAGGGAGCAAAAAAGGAAACAGAATCTGAAGAGACAGCATCTGAAAGGAGGGCACTTTTAGAAAAGTGTTTAAATGAGAGGGGTCTAGAATAGGTCTCCAAGTGCCCTCTTTTCTTGGCACTAGAAACAGTCTGGAATAAAACCCTTTCCCTCTTTGGGACACAGGAACCTCTTGAATAGTACACTGAGTGAAGAGATTTTGCAGAACCTCTAGGAAAAAGGGAAGTTGTTTCTGAGGAATGACCATAAAAGGAGGGTGGGATTTCCACACCATGAAGTACCCCTGATGAATGACTGACAGAATCAAATAATTCTGAATGATCTGAAGCCAAGCAGGAAAAGAAAAAGAAATTTGAAGAGAAAGGGGAAATTGGCTGGGAAGAGACTATAGGCATACACCTGGTTTGTCTGGAAAGGAAGGCTTCATAAACCCTGAAAACCTTGTAGTCTTAGCAGGAGGAGCATGTTTGCCACCCTTCTTGCCTTTAGTAGAAGGGTGGGAATGCCTATGAACAAAGTCAGTCTTAGCTGGTTAGTTTCTCTGAAATTTAGGCACAGGAGAAACAAATACTTGTTTAAGCTCCTGTAAAGCTTTACCCTTATCCTGTAAAACTTTACCTTTATCCTGAAGAAACAAACCTGCAGCAGCTACTCCAAACAAAAGTTTAGAATCCAGGGGAGCATCCACCAACTTAGCTTTAATATCATCAGCTAGTAGAGGCTGGAGCCCAAGTCAAGAGTATCTCCTTCTCACTGAACCAAAAACAGCAGCCCTAGAAGAGGCATCTACTGCATCATAACTACATTTAATAGAATGCGGAATGACTCAAGAAAAGTCCCTAGCAAGGAAAGAACAAAAGTTTTAACCCCAGATTGAAGAAAATCAGAAAGAAGTTGACAGGCCTAAGAGAGAAGACCCAACACACACCTAGACATATGGGTTGGATAATTAATAGCCCTAAAACCTAGGGTAGCAGAAGTGTAAACCTTCTTACCTAACCATTCCATAGTTTTGCTATCTTTGTCAGAATAACTTGGGCAAAGGAACAACTGATATGGCTTATTAGAGGCTACAGAGACCACAGAAGAGTCAGCAGCAGGACTGGGAGATTCCTTCCATTGTATATTTAGCAAGAAGTTTAAGATGCTGGTTCTCAAGATACAAGGAAGAGGAAGAAAGTCTACTGTGAAGGGTTTTCAGAATGAATGCCTGGCCAATCAAACTAGTTGCATGGTTATAAGATGCTCCAAGACAAAAAATAGATACTTATCATGGAGGCCTTTATGGGGAATCTTTCTCCCACACTGGCATTTACTCTTCCTGAATGACATTAACCCCATGGAGCACAAAAAACACAAGGGGAAAAAAAACAATGGGGCACTTATCTGCACATCAACAGGCATAGGTAATCACTGGAGAATGAAAATGCATTCAACTGGCAAAACAGATGCAGGTAAACAGACCAACGGTGAAAAGATGGATTCAGGATGGCAGCAAAGAAGTTCTGTTTATGGTAGGCCTGCACGTCACCTTTATGCCCTATGCTACGCAAGGAGCATTTGGGTGATGTTCAGGCATTCCTTTAAAACAACTGGAAGTCTTTGGTATAATGGCTAGATGATGGGCTTCCACAGCAGGGAATCCCGAATGTTAAGAATACTGCAGCAGTGCATGTAAGGACATCATCCTTTCTGCAGAACACTGGCAGATATCATCATCTTAAAGATGTGTACACACATCATGAAGCATATCTCTTCCATGACCCTCTGCAAGCCATCTACAGATCACTGGATGTGGGATTGCTAATTCTGTCATGGGGTGATGCACGTCACATATGGGTAGAGGCAACATCTAATACAATGAAACACATACATACACATATACACATACCCTCTACTATCTATCATATAGATATAGCGATCTTGGCTTAAAGGCTGTAATAATGGCTATGATTTTATGTGATATTTGCCATTAACCTAGAAATGCCCTAGGACCCTATGAAGATTGTACATGCCAATGTTGCTGTCATCCACATGTGCTATGTTGAGGTCTGGATGTATGTTAGCTCTACAACAGTGTATTCCAATCTGTGATTTGACATAATGTATTGATTGGCATCTGCTGACATTTGATTACATGTTTCTGCCATAAAAGCTGTAGTAATATGCCTCCTGAGGACTGTTGACATGGGATGATGCTATGTATATTGTTGCCTTACTAAGGCATGTGTTCTTGTACTGGAGTATATTAACATTCTACACATTTGTCATTCAATAAACACAATGACACTTGCAATATGGCAGAAAGGCTCATCCAGACTCTGCTACACTTTGCTGTGAAGGAAAGGTTAGTTTGCTGTTATTTTTTGTATTTCTGTATTGCCTTTCTATATTTTGAATACTGTAGTTTGTTTTCTTTACCTTGTGTTTTGCTTGCATTCTGTTTTAACAGCATATTAAAACTTCAAAAGAGACCATAGCTCTCTCTGTTCTGAGTCAGGCAGAATTTTTTCCCTCCCACCCATTTAAGTTGTCTTGTTAAATACCACTGTCTTTCTAGTTGCCCGCCTCTTATGTTAATCTGACCATATATCTCATTTCTCTCTACTTTCACTGGCTTATGTGAGTAATCACAAAACCATCACTTTTGAAATCCCACCCCTTCAATTATTTTAATTTATTGGCCATCCTACAGTATTTCATAGTACCAAAATACAAAAGTAACCACCCCTTTCAGTCCATCTTGCTGTTTTAAAAATAGTAACTCTCCACTAAACCTTAACTTTTAAACAGGTAAAACTCAAGTTACCTACTTTCATATCTAACTTCTCTAGTGCACACTGCAGAGTGCATTCTTTTCAATCTTACCTTTAAGCATCCCTGTTACTAGCACTTTCTCTAATACCTAAAAAGATCATCTCTACTTGACTCCAAGTAGACTTTTCTCTATCTGTTAAACCTAGCACTTGCTCCTACAGTACTTATTACCTTGATACGGCACTCTTATAGATAGCACCCCAAAAGGCAAACCCCCATTTCTCGGTCACCCACGTCCCCGGAATCTCTTTTAAAGTTTTTTGTCTAGTCCTTCTAGCATGTCGAGGGATCAGTTGCTAGTGTCCTCTCCTGCTCAGCTGGTGAACCTGGGAATATTGAGGCAATGTTACAATTGCCTCATGTACACAGACAACCCTCTCCTCCTCCCACAAAACACAAATACATGCGAGAGATGCAACTATACGGCCAAACTGGAGGCTGAGCTCTCTCAACATAGGACTGGCAAGACCAGTCAGGAGGAGAAGGTTACCACACACACTATAGACCCAGTCTCACATAGTACCATCACAACCTCAAATCATACACATAAACACACAAAGACATACTCGGCAGCTCTGATCAAAAATCTACCAAAACAGCAGAGGCCACCAAAGCAGACACCCAAACAACCACCACTTCAGAACACAACACCTGCAACACATAGACCTCACAGTCAGAGTGTCAAACAGTCACAGCCCTTAAGGCCAAACACAATGCCAGACACACTAGTCATTGGTGACTCCATAGTCAGACACACTGACGTCCCGCTCACCAGACTGAGTAAGGAGAAGGTCACAGTAAGCTGCCTGTCATGCGCTAGAATCCGCCACATAACGCAAGCACTCAGGTCTCTCAACAGCAGGTACAAATACGACTCAGTCATTGTCCACGCTGGTGTAAATGACCTGAGACGTACCTCCTTGGACTACATGAAAAGAGACATTGAGGAGCTCTCTGATTATGTAGCCCAGGCAGGTATGACCCTGACCTTGAGCAGTATCCTACCTTCACCAAGAATGATGCCACAATACAGAGATAAGATGATCAGCTTTAACAATTGGCTTAAACCCTTGTGTCATTCAAAGGGGATCCAATGTCTGTCTGCCTGGGATGACATGCTGGACAAGCCACGCTGCTTCGCAAGGGACGGCTTGCACCTGTCACCCCTGGGATTCCGGATATTGGCAAAGGCTCTTGCCACCCCATAGTGCCTTTTTAGGCAAGGCTCAAATTCTAAACCTACCACCCTAGAACACAAAAAGGAAAAAACTAAGGGTAATGCTGCTCAATGCCAGAAGTCTAAATCTCAAAATGCACGCACTCGAGGCCCTTCTCAGTATGGAGAACATCGATGTCTGTGCAGTGACAGAAACCTGGTTCAAGGCTCCTGAGAGCACCCCAGCACTATCAGGTTTTACCTCTTATCATGCGTTCCGCCCCAAAATCCGGACAATACCAAGAAAGGAGGGGGTATCCATATTCATCAAGGACACCCACACCTCAAGACTGGTGGCAACGCACGATGCATCGGAGACCATCCAGGTGCAATTAACCATAGGCAAGACTGCTCTGCAAATTGTAGCATGTTACAGGCCACCCTCACAAACTCAGGAACCTCACATGGCCTTCCTGAAAACACTAGAGGGATAAATGTATCACCAAACACCATCATACTAGGTGACTTCAATTACCCTAATATAGACTGGGAACACTACTCAAGCCCAAACACCCTAGCCCAAAAGTTCCTGGAATTCATAAACTCAAATGCCATGGAACAACTAGTCACCATCCCACAAGAGGAGAAAACATACTTGATCTCATCATCACGAACATGGGAGCACAATGTTCAACACCGAAGTATACCCCTCACTGGTGAGATCAGATCACAAACTAATCTCGCTGGAGGTCCTCATCCCACCCCACCTGAAATAAAAAGACCACAGTAAAGAACTTCTCGAAAGCCGACTTCACACTTCTAAAGACTAGTGTGGTCTCCTTTAAGGCCCCCGAGCATGGAAAACAGTACTCAAGCCGCTGAATCACTTACAAATGCCTTCTACCAGCACCTGCAGGACTGCATGGATAAGGCAATCCCAAGCAAAACAAAGACTCTTTGTACCAAAGGCAAGCGTCCAGTCTGGTGGACCCCAGCCATAAACAAACTCTACAACAAAAGGAGGAAGCTACTACAAGATAGAGCAAAATCCTTAAAAGTAAGACACCCTTGATCACTATAAGTAAAAAACTAAGAGCTCTCATAAAATCATCCAAAGCAAATTTTGAGAGAAAAATAGCTAAAGACTCAAAAGACAATCATAAGGCCTTCTTTAACTATGCTAGAAACCTGGGAGGAAACTCCCAGATATGCTCAGAACTAGTTCAAAATGATGTGAAGATTACTGATCCTACAGACATTGCCAACATACTGGCTGACAGGTTCAGTGCAAACTTCTCCCCCCCCATCCCCCCCAAAAGGAGAGATATCTATACCAAGCGATTGCAGCCCCCCAAACATCTCCAACGCCCAAGTGAGAACTGCTCTCTCCAAAGCAAAAACACAGCATCCATGGGACCTGATGGTGTCCCCGGCTGTGTGCTCCACGAACTCAACGAGGAATTAAACCCACAGCTAGGACAGCTGTTTAATCATAGTCTTACCTCTGGATACGCACCCAGGGAGTGGCGCACTGCAACTGTGGTCCCACTTCACAAAGGCGGTGCCTCCACCGACCCTGGAAATTACCGGCCCATTAGCTTGACAAGCCTTATCTGCAAAGCCATGGAGAGGATCATAATGGACCTCATAAATAAAGACATAGGGAATTTGCAGACTTTGGATCCATCCCAGTTTGGCTTTGTCAAAGGCAGATCATGCCTTCTAAACTTGGTTGACTTTTTGAAACAGTCACCAAAGCCATTGATGAGGAAAGGCAGTCCATACAGCCTACCTCGATCTGGCGAAGGCCTTCGATACAATACCCCACTCGGGTATCATTGAAAAACTCATCAGCTTAAATGTTAACCCATACATCACAAGATGGGTTGCAAACTGGCTGAGTGACAGAACCCACAGGGTCAGAGTTGCTGGTGCCACGTCAGACTCAAAGCCTGTCACAAGTGGTGTACCACAGGGCTCAGTCCTGGGCCCACTCTTGTTTGGCATCTACTTTTCCGAAGTACAAGCAAACACAGGAGGGTTATGGCTGACAAAGTTTGCAGATGACTGCAAACTGGGCGCCATAGTAGAAAACACATCTGACACAGATATCCTTCAGAAGGGTCTCACAGAAACGGATAACTGGTGCCAGAGCCATGGCCTAAAGTTAAATGCCAAAAATGCATAGTCATACCCTTGGGAAAAACAAGGTTACCCCTAGCTACCAAATAGGTGGCAATCCACTGAGCACAGAAGAAGTTATCAGGGACCTGGGGACCCAGGTTGATAGTAGTCTGTCATTCGACACCCATGTAGCTAAAGTAGTTAGGAAGACCTTCTACATTGCCCACCTTATCATGAAGGGATTCTCATCTAGATCAAGGGAGGTCATAGTCTCCCTATACTCATCACTCATCAGACCAATGATTGAGTACAATGCCCCATTTGGAATGTATCTGACCCGACACTTGCAGCAGCAGGAGAGGCCACAAAAGTTCCTCACCAAAAGGATAAAGGGTCTCAAACATCTGTCCTATGCTGCCCGACTGAAAGAACTCCAGCTCTATTCAGTCGCCACCGCTTGCTCAGAGGTGACCTTTGCCTAACATACAAGGCCATGTCAAACCCAGATTTGATGAATATGCTTCACCTCAAAAAATCTAGATCCGTCAGAGCCACAAGGGCGGGAGACTTAAACCTCGACACGGCTATTAATAGGACGTGCTGGAGGGATAGATTCATCACCCAAAGACTCCCTATGCTGTGGAATAAAATCCCAGTATATGTGAGGCAGAGCACCTCGCTGGCCTTGTTCAAGAGAAATCTTGACCAATGGATGGGAGATCGCAGATATACCCCAGGGATTACCTCAGTGTCACTGCTCGACAGAGGCACAGCAAAATAATGGGTATAGTTCCCCATACTAAAGGGGTGGCGTAAGCCACAAAACTATGGGCTAGGCTTGTAAATGCCCTCGGGCAGATAGCCTAGTATGAACCTATGAACCTATGAACATGTGTGCATGCGTCTTCATTTAATGCTATGTGACATACAGCAATATTACATCATACTAACTACATGGGCACATATGCCTTGTTTAATCCACATAGTGTAATGCTGGTATATACACAAACATATAACCACTTCAGATTCACTTACAACTTTGGTGAATTCATTGTATGCCCAATTGTGTTGCTATTCATGAGGATCATTCAGGTGTTGCCCAGCAACATTGTGTGACTGTCGGCATGTGTGTCATTAAATGTTCTGTATGAACCACATCCACCTCATATGTAATGTGCCCATATATGGTATCAGAGCTCTCACACACACCTTTCCAATGACAAACATATAGGCATATGATGTGTAGGTGATGTAATGAAGTGAAACAGGGAGAGCTGTATGTACGACTGTGTTAGCAATCCCACTGTGTGTCATGTGATGTATACCCAAGGTTATAACTGAGGGTGTTCTCACACATCCTTATTTGAATTAAGTACAAAATCTTAAGGGGAATGCACACCTATATGCACAGATGGTTGTGGATGGAACCATCAATACTCAACCAGAGGCAATAGACAACCTGCCAGCTGACAGATTTGGATCAAACTTCATTCCCCTTTCCCCACTGGTCATCACTCAAAGTATACACGCAGACATTACTCAGCATATTTATTAAAGAAAGCAGCTCATCTGTACACTCTCTAGGTGTAATAACATGCATCAATGAGCCCTAACAACATCCCAGGTTACCTTATCAATAAATTAAAACATAACCTAACAGACACAGTTGGATCCTTATTTAACCACGGCCTCCAGACAGGTTATTTTCTGGCAGAATGGTGGATAGCAACAGTCATCTGTCTGAACAAGGGGGGACCATCACCCAACACAGGTAATTATAGACCCATAAGCCTGACTAGACTCATCTGTAAGCCAATGCAAAGCTAATCTCCCATCTGTGCAACCAACCCATTATTGATTTCTAAAGCCTAGATCATGTCTGTTAAATTTGATAGACTTCTTCAAGAAGGTTGCCAAGACCATGGATAAGGGAAGAATGTGCATCCAGCATAACTTGACCTGGCCAAGGCATTCGACACAACTCCACACTCAGGTATTGCAGAGAAATTGTATCAACTGGCCATAAACCATTATGCCACCAAGTAGGTAGCTCAGTGGATCACCACCAGGATGCATACTGTCAAAGTGTTTGACTTCACCTCTAGCAAGAAGACAGTGACCAGTGCAGTACCACAGGGTTCTGTACTCGGCCTTTTCCTGTTTAATATTTAATACACTGAAGTCAAGGCAAACTTAGACAGCCTTTGTGCAACCAACATTATGGATGACTATAAATTGTGGATACTCCTTGAATCCAGTAATGCTATTAATATACTGCAGAAAGTATTGATTGACAGAAATGAATGGGGCTAGAGCCATGGATACCCACTAAATGTCAAAAAGCATAACTATGTTCTTTTTACAGCAAATACCCAACCTAATTACAATATAGACAGCACATCCCAGTGAGAAGACCCAGTGGTATGTAATCTGAGTACTGAGGTAGATAGTAATTGTATGTTCGACCACCATGTGTCCACAGTGGTGACAAATCCCTTCTATGTGATACAACTCATAAGTATGGGCATGGCATCCAACTCAATGGACATTATAATTTCATTGTACTCAGCTCTCACCCAAACAATAATCAAGAACAATGCACCCTTCTGCATTTTACTCACAACACATGTGCAACAGCGGGAGCAACACCAGAAATTTTCCACAAGGAAGATACATGGTATACAAGACAAGTCCTACATGGAAGGACTGGAACCCATATCACTGTATTCGGTCGCCTACAGACTTCTAAGGGCTGATTTGTCTCAGACCTACAGGGCAGTTTCCAGTCTGGCCCTGATGGAAATGTTACACATTGGTAAAGCAAACTGCATAAGGGTCACTTGTTCCAAGGATGTTAAACTAGCCTGTGATATAATAAATCATGTTGGAGAGATAGAAATGTGTCTCAAACACTGCCCCTTCTCTGGAACAAGCTTCTCGTTCACATAAAGCAAAGGCCCTTCCAGACTGCATTCAAGTGCAACTTACATAAATGGATGGTCGATGGTTAATTCTAGTGGTGTGCCCATGTCTCTCATGGATAGAGGTAGTTGGTTTTAGATAACATAGCATAGGCTCATAACTTTGTTAACTTTGTTCACTTAGATATTTAAAATTGTGAAACTGGTTTGAAATATGACTAGACTTTTATGTAATCTTGGAACATTAACCTAATACTCTCCTATGAACCTGTAAACTCCAACTGTATCTTAGGTACAGATATAGTGTCACTGTGCAGCATCACTGATGTAACAGTACATCACATCAGTATTACCACTTGATAGTTTGCATGAACACATATGCATGCATGTCAGGATTTCATGCCAATCTAACATCTTCACTGGCAATGTCAGGAGGACTGTTATTGCGTGGCACATGTCATGAGGTTTGACATGTGCTTATACAGTGAGCTCTGTTCATTGTTTGGTATGTGAAAAAATATCATAGTGACAGCTTCCCTGCTGACTGACACTAGACCTAAGTTGCTGATGCCAATAGTCATCCAGGCTTAAATGATTCTGTATCTATTAATTCTGTTTTAACATTGAAGTCTTTTAATGTTTAATTAAGTTAATTGAAGCTTTTTGGGGAGTAGTCTTGGTATTGGTTGTTTTTAAGCATATGATTAATATTTTAGAATATTTAAGTGTTGATTGTCTTAGTAGTTCTGATGAAGTTCCGTTAATGGGGAATGAAAGCACTCAACTGTGAATAATCAAGAATGTTTGCCATTCTGGGGTCAGTGTTTCTGTGTTACAGCTTGGATTTGCTGTTTTTAGTGTTGTGTGTTCACCAGTTTGTTTTTGAGATACCTTCTGCATCAAAACACAAGTATGTTACCTGTTGTGCTACTAAGACTGCTTAAAAATTCAATACCACAATAGTGATACAATTTGCTAAACAAAATATTTGCACATTGTAAACAGACTTAGCATGAGCAGCAGTAAACTTTTCTCTTGAAGCTCAAAATTCCTTGAAAATGCACTTGAAATTAAATTCCTTGAAAAATGCACCTGAAACTCAGTTCCTTCAAAAGTGCACCTTGGTAGTTATGGTAGAGAGGATTCAGGCTCTTGTTTCTTGTAGATAGAGTACAAGGTTTGAGCCTAAGCAAATTAGTAACCACCTGCTAACCCTAGCTAGGGCATTTTACTCTCTCTCTCTCACACACCTCAATCTCTTAATGCAAGAAATCTGGACAAAGCCTAAACTTATTTATTTGCATTTGTTTACCGGGATGGTCCAGCTGGGCCAGAAGTGCCCATTTTCAGTGGAGTCCTGGGGAAAAAAGCTCCACATATAAGACATTTCACATACAATACAGAATTTACTTTAATAAAGACATTTAGTACATATTATTGGCAACTTATACAATTGGTGAAAAAAAAACAGTACATAAGTAATCATTCTAAAATCAAAGATATTATACAAGCAATACAGAGTATATACATGAGAACATTCCATGTGAGTAGTTTTCAGCTAGCAAAATTTATATAAGACACTTCATGCAGTGGGTGCAAAGCAGATATAGGAATTAGTTAGAGATTAGGTACTTAAACTTTTCACATGTTTAGGAGGTATAATTTCTGAGCAATAAGCTATGAGTCCTGTTGCAGGGATCAGCAAAGTCGGTGGATATTGTTGTAGATATAAGTGGTGGTATGATATTAAGGTAAGCTGCGAGAGTACCTGAATGTCTCGCCCAGTTCAATGGTAGGTCTATAAGGGTTAGGAAGAGAAGGAAGTAGACAAGAGGGATCAATGGTAGGACAATGAGGGTTAGCAGAAGGGAGAAGTGGGCAGGATAGAGAGAGTAAGTAAAAAGACAGGTGGAAGTGAAAGGAGGATGCCAGAGTAGTAGAGTGGGGTTGAGAATAGTTGTGATGGTTGAAGTTAGGTTATATAAGATGTGGTGTTAGCACATGTGCACAGCCAAGATGAGGAGAGGTGTTGTTTCAGAGATGTCTTGAAGAGGGTTGCTGAGTGGGTGGATCTAAGTGTTGCGGGGAAGGGAGTTCCAAAGTTTTGCGATGGTAAAGGAGTAAAGCATCTGCCCAGCCCAAATTTTTTTTTTTTTTTACATTTACGAGCAGATGGTTGTTGGATCGGAGTGGTCTGTTAGGATGGTATAAAGTAAGTCTAGAAGACAGAGCAGGGCACATGGATGGATTATGAATGAGTTTGTGAGCTGTAGTTAGTTGATAAAGGTGAGATAATTGGGGAGTTCAAGCCATTTTAGGTTGTGTAATGATAAGCAGTGGTGCGATGAGTAGGAGGTATTAGTTACAAACTTAGCAATTTTGTTGTAGCATGAGTCTAGTATTGGAATTTAGAGTGGAATGATTGTTGGTGAGGAGGGGGGCACCGTATAAAAGAGAGGATAATAAAAAAGAAGAGGCAAGAGAAAGTTGGGCTGATGCACTGAGTAGATGTTTGTGTCAGTAGAGAGTGCCAAGCTCTTGATGTGTCTTTTTGACACTGGACTGGATGTGCAGGTCGAATGTGAGGTTTTCGTCTATAATGACACCTAGGAGTTTTGTGCTAGGTACAATGTCAATGGTGGTACCATTTAGGGATTCAATGGTGAAGTTCTCTTTTTGTAGGTTTGTGGACTTTTGGGAGGTAAAGATTACTAGTTTGGTTTTGTTGGGGGTTCAGGACAAGATGATTATTAGAAATCCAAATGAACAAGATGATTATTAGAAATCCAAAATTCAGTGGAGGTGAGCACATTTTGGGTGAGTTGGTGTAGTTCTAAGGAGCTGTTTGCAGTACAGATGATGATGGAGTCATCTGTGTACTGGATGACTGAGCCTTGAGAGAGTGTGGTGTAGAAGTTATTAATAAATATGCTAAACAGAAGTGGCCTACAAATTGAGCCTTGAGGAACACCAGTGGTGGTGTATAGGAAAGGGGAGTAAGAGTTCTGCCATTTAGTTGATTGTTGTTATAGGCTGTTAGTGAGGTAATTAGTGAACCAGTTTAGAGTTTGAGGTGAGGTACCTATGTTAGAGAGTTTTGTTAGAAGGAGAGAGTGGGATATAGTATTGAAAGTTTTAGATAGATCAAGAAATACTGAAGATTTAAACTAAATAGTAATAGATTATAAATGTTGCTCTCATGAACTTGCCAGAACAACAGGATTTGTGTTAGTATGCAATTTTCTAATCTAACGCATATGAAGTCTAAAACTCAAATGTCTGTCATTATTTAGCAACTTCAATCCTTTTTATGAGAAGTGGGCAAAAATATGGGGCAACAATCTGGACATTCTGCAAAAATCTTGACAGTTGAGGGGTCTGCTACTTATCGCTTACGCACATACACACACCCACACACACCCACACACACACACACACACACACACACACACACACACACACACACACACACACACACACACACACACACACACACACACACAAAGGCCAAAACTAGGAACACATTTTAAATATTGTTCTTATAAACTTAGAAAGTTAATAGAACAACCAGTTTTGCATTAGTACAAATTTTCTGAAGGATATGAAGTCTAAAGCTCAAATGTCTGCCATTAATTTCTGACTTCAGTACTTAATGATTTGCTAGAAAAACCACAATTTTATGAGAAACAGACCAAAAATATGAGGCAAAAATCTGGATATTCTGTGAAAATCTGGGCAGTTGACAGTTATGCCCTCATCTGCACCACTTCTTATTCAAGCGTTGATTAAAAAAAAAAATAACTTCAGAGTCTTTGAACAAGATCTTGCAAGATCATTAGGATAAGCTCTGCAGTACCAGTTTATTTCTATTAATAGTTGGCAAAAGGGAGAGATGCGAAGCATAAAGCAACCAACATAAAGCCACAACTTTAACTGTCTTACATAGAGGGAGCAGAATAGTTGTTTAAATTTCCCTCCAAGTTCCAAATGCAGGCAGAAAACACAGGGCAAGCAAGCAGCTGCTCAGCCTTGTGGAAGTTATTACTTTTTCTTCTTCTAAAAACTCAGGGCAAGCAGCTGCTTAGCAGTGGATGCAGAAATTAAACTGCTCAGCCTCAGACAGGGAAGTCTCTTTCTTTCATTTTTTTTTTTTTGTTAATTGAGGGTGAGTGGTGCAGCTTTTTTTTTTTTTCTTCAGGCCCTGAACTCATGGACGCTGCAGAAGTCCAAAATCCAGGTGGGTGCAAGCCCTGAACTCATGAACCCTTAGAATTTATCGTATGGACCCCCAGAGATCCACAGACCAGTTTCAGAATCACTGGTATATACCATCATTGCTAAATGTCCTCTCATTTAGCATGTCAGTGATGTTGATATCACAACCATTAATCTCCATTTAATATAACTTTGTGTGACAGTCACATATATGCTGTTATGTTTGATGATACACATATACTCGCACAGGAGGTGTAAACAGCAGTACTGTGCTATCTACATATTTGCTTCATGTTATTCTACTAGCTTGTCATGGAAGAAGTGTATATAATTTGACATATTCTGTCTTTGGTACACTGTTATATTGTACATGCCTGCTTTCTCTTTCTTAATTCCTATTATTCATGCCTGCTGCCATTTTAATCAGCACACTTTCCCTACCTAGTGTATTTATATTACACTGTATTTGTCCTTGCTGAGCACCCCAGCATCTATTATTTCAGTCTGAAAATACTTGTAGTGTACATTGCATTGAGTATACCTTTCTGCAATGTGTTAATACTGCAGTTATTGCAGTATTTTCACCCCAGTAGTCATTGTGGCTGTCCATACAATTTCGCAGAGCAGGTTTGCCCATAAGTAAACCTGTATGCATGTTCTTTCTGCATTCGTGCTGCTCTGTACAGTTTCCTGGCTGGCAGCAATGCCGCTGGCCATGGAACGTCTCTTTTATTTGTGAAAGCATGATGCGCTGCATGCATATGTGCATGTTGCTCATCATGCAAATATGTAAACTCCATGTAGGCTTTGCACAAAGCCTACATGGAGTTTATGGAATCCCTAGGACAGTCTTTTTGGGGATGCCATGTCAGAATTCCAAAATTCTTATTGTGAGTCTCAAAACTCTGAAAACTTACAATAAGATCCTTGCTATATAATACTGAAGTGCAACACTCACTGTTGCACAGTATAAGTGTTTTTTGAGGTGGTGAGCCCCTGCAACTCCTAATGTGGGGGAATACACCCCCACTCCCCTGTTACTAAGTACAAACTCCAAGATCAATAAATATATATATATATATATATATATATATATATATATATATATATATATATATATATATGCACTGCCCCTTGAATTTGAATTTGTTATTATATAGCCTAGTCTAGTCTCTGGCCCCAAAAGCACCCTTAGTCAGCCCACTAGTAATCCCTCATGCACTGCTGCCTTGTAGCTCACCCAGTAAGGGACCTGACGTCATGGATATGCACTTTCTCAATTTCTCTGCAGCCAGTTTAGTGGATATGGCAATACAGCATGCCAGTGACTACATACGTTTCCCCCATACCCCTGAGGACAAAGCTAGAAATATTCAGGATTTCCACCCTATAGCATACTTTCCTGAAGTCTTGGGTGCCATAGACTGCATGCACATTGAGCTCAAAGCAGCACCCAGGGAACAGGAAAGGATATACTTCAACAAAAATAGGTTCCACTCCATTAGCTTCCAGATTATGTGTAATGGTAAGAGAATCATCCTAAACGTGTATGCTGGTAACCCTGGCAGTTTCCAAGACTCCCATATTTGGCACAACTCACAGCTCTATTAGAGGTTTTCCAGGGGTGATACCCAACAAGGTCATTTACTGGGGATGCAGGGTATGGACTCAAGCCATGACTGATGACACCCATCAGAAATGCACACACACCCATAGAGGAATGCAATAATGAGGCACACAGTCAAACAAGAAATATTATAGATCATGTGTTTTGGCTGTTGAAGTCGCTATTTTTGTGCCTAGATACATTGGCTAGTGCTCTGCAGTCTGATCCCAGTACTTGTGCCAGAAGTATCACAGTCAGTGCTATCTTACACAACATCATCTTTTAAAAACAGCTGTAGCAGGAACACCAAGGGCTAGGAGCAAACATTCCACCACCACCGGTAAGATCACCACATCCAAATGCAGGAGAGGAATCACAGGAGGAACCACCAGCTGCTGTGTGTGTGAAGGTAAAAGTAGGTGTGCACAATATGCTCTCACCCAGGCCAGGAGACAATAGATAGCACACATGCTGACCACCTAAGGGTGCACAATATACCCTCACCCAGACCAAGAGACAGTAGATAACACACATGCTAACCACCTAAGGGCTATAACTTTCATTCTATGACATACATACAGCAGAATTAATGTCAAGTAATGCTTAACAACCTTTACTTACTCCTGTAATGGCTGTGTACTGCTAGCATCAGACAGAGTCAGCCCTGAATGTCAACATTTGTAACTTCAGGACCATCAAGCTAAATGTTGAACTTGTAAAAGAAAAAAAAAGTATAAGAACAAGAATGAATGGCAATTACCTGCGTACTGTTACTTGAAAACATACCTAAGTAGAATGTGTGTGAGTTGTCCAGCAATGACATCAATACGTGACAGCACTGACTTGTATAATATATAAGTATGCAGTATATCAGCTAACATGACTCGTGCATCTAAAATACCCAGTACAGACAAACTCAACTTATTCCTACATTCTTACAAGTGAAGCAACGAGCATGACTGTCTTATCAATGATTTTAGGGAAGGACTCACAACACTAAATGCTGTAATAAATCAGGGAAAAAATTCCAAATAACATCACCAATACAGATACTAAGCACTCATTTAGCTTTCCATCCTGTACATCAGACAATGTGCATATGCAACCCTGAATCAAAAATATAGAAACAAAGTGATGACAAAGTCATCTTCATTTACACAGGGTGGGGGCAGGATGGAGGAGGAGGCCAAGGCTGACACCAAGGTAGTGAGTGTGTGTGAGTAAGTAACATGGGCAGTCAGAAATGTAGATAATATCAAATGGCCATTGAGAAAGAATGACCTGCAAACTTCATTAACACTGCATGTAGCTGGTATGCGTGGGTGTTTGTATGGGACCCCTGTGTGAAATGCTTGTGTGAGTGTCAGCATGAACACAGCCAGGCTCTGCACTAGCACTATGTCCGGGCATGTCAGACAGGTGAGAGCTATGCATGGTTGAGATATCAGTTCATCATCATCATCATCCCGGCCGTGAGAAATGGCTCTGCCAGGAGTTACACTGGCATGTCAATGCCCATGGTCAGATGTGGTGGTGAAACTTGAACGTGAGCCATGTCTGCTGGATGAACTATCCTCACAACTATGCCCAGGTCCATAACCCCATGGCCTAAAACATCTGGGTCTGAACACCTCAACCACTGACTGAGCAGCGGAAGTAATGCCACTACGGGTGCAGGATTGGGCACAGCCACATTGGTTAACACCAGATGATGTTTCAGCCCTTCGACCACATGGATACTGTCCCCCTCTCAGAAGACTGTGCATCACAGTCACTAACCATTCCATCGTGGCATTCATCTAACCCATTCAAATCAGCCACAAGGTGGAGAGAGTCATGCACATTAGTTTGTTCCACATCTAGAATACAAAGCATGCCCTTGGAAGCCCTAGTCAAACATAAATCTGCCTCCATGATAACTCTAAATATACAGAGAGCATACAATAGGCCTCCTGCCCTACCATCCCTCCTGAGTATCACCTTGCCCACACTTTGCCTATGGTCAGCATCAAATGCCACTGGAAATACAGTAACCACAATGCCCTGATCAACTGTACCACCATCAACCTGTCCACTATCTCTGAGGGCTCAGTGAAACTGGTATGAGTAGGAATACTAACTGTGTCTGAAGGAAATCCAGGGGTAGTGTGTCATAACCTCAGTGTCAGATTCAACCTCTGCACCCCCTGACTGTACCTCTGTTTGGCCACCATCATCATCAGAGTCTGCTGATACTCTGGCATCAAGTGGGTAACAGTCCTACACCTCCACTGTCAGGATCACCTGTGATAATAAACAACAAAGGCAGGAATGAAATTACTGTAGGTGGATTGGACACTCTAAAGTCGCCCTAGGTGTGAGTGTGTGTGCCTTCTGTGGAAGGTTGGGTGCCGGGCTGGCAACGCGACACCGTAAAACTCCACTGCCAATCATGAGCGGACAGGTGATCCGCTGTGGCGACCCCTAACCGGGAAAAGCCGAAAGAAGAAGAAGAAAAAGATCTCAAATAGGCAACATGCTGTTAAAAGGCAAACCTGTATTTCCCCCTATGTTCATAATCCTACAGGCATTCCACAAGGCTCAATTTTAGGTCCTCCTCAAGCTATTCCAAATGCCTCTATGCAGGTGACTCAACCATAGTCTGCTCTGCTCCCAACCCCGACATACTACAACAAATTAACCAGGCAGCCTTCTTTACTGTGGAATCCTGTCTCCACAAAAAACACCTTTCTCTAAATGCCAAAAAAAAACAAACAAACATGCTGTTTACCCTCAAAAGAAACACAACTATCAACAAAGCAGACTTCAATATACTTTCACTGAACTCCACAAAAATTGAACTAGTAGCCAGTACCAAATTGTTAGGAGTCATAATTTATGAAAACCTACAGTATGATCTGCATATCCAATCCAATATTAATAAAACACACAAAAACTAGGGCTACTATACAGGCACAACAGGTTTCCCTCCCTACCAACTAAAGAAGCATTAGCTCTCTTATTTACTACTCACTTTAACCTATGGTGCACCTTTGTTAATTAACTTGCAGTCTTCCCCGAAAATAAAACTAGAATCCTGCTACAAGACTACTAAATTTGCTACAAGTAGTCGCCATTCTTCCCATCATTGCATCACCTTAAGGAAACTTTAATGGCTCAAATTCCCTCACTCCCTATTACTCCTTCAGCTAACTGCCACACAAACTTATCTATAAACCCCAAGACTGTCCTGCCCTTAGCTCCTTATTTGCCTCCTACACTCCCCTTAGACCACTATGATCAGAACAGGAGCACTTACTCCAAATTCGCAAACCAAATTTAACTGCAGGAAAACTTTTATACTATTGGATCAGTGCCAGATTGTGGAATACCCTTCCCTCTTCTATCTGCAGTGAACAATGTCCTTCTAACTTTAAAATTGCCCTACATAAGCATCTCCTCTCCAGTTGGATATGCAGTTGTTCAAATGCCCCTTCTACCCCACATGATGCCATCACTTGATTTTTCAACCCGTCAGACCTAATCTTGCTCCTATGCCAGCTCTTCTCTCTAACTACACTCTTTCTTGCTTTCTATTTTCTCTGGGAACTTCCTAGTTCAATTTATAGCATTCTATTGACCTGGGAATTTCCTTATTTAACACCTTCTGTAACTAATAGCAACTCATTTTGAAACTACTGCATAGTGGATTTCCTGTGAAACTTTGCATTTCTTCTGTACATATCTTTATCTTATTTTTGAAATCACTGGTAAGTGACATAGAATCTGAGCCTTATGACTACTTTGAAACTTGTGGATCTTGTTCACTTCAATTTGTTCCTATGAAACTCTGGATTTTTGCTTTTTAAATGTTTGATACTTTTGAAATGTTGTATTCAAGTGTTATTGTGATCTTGGAGTTTTTCTCCCTGGGCCTCCACTGAAAATGGGTTCATTCCAGCCCAGTGGACTTTCCCAGTAAACAAATGTCAATAAATAAATAAATCAATAAAAATGTTCGAACAATTGTACATGCTACTGCAATATAGAGACTCATTACTCACTTCTTGCACAAACAGGTAATATATATCTAAATCATGCTTAGTAAGAACAAAAACAAATAATTTGCTTACCATGTGCAGATGTCTCAACACTTAATATATATCTAAATCATGCTTAGTAAGAACAAAAACAAATAATTTGCTTACCATGTGCAGATGTCTCAACACTTTGCAGGGAGGATGGTCCTGGAAGAAATTAAACAAGGAAAGGATGGCAATTAAGTATCAAAATGGGAATAACACAAGGACAGTGAAACCACAATCGCCTATACGCCCTGTAAGAAATAGCTGTAACTGAAGCTTGTCTGAGCCGTCCACCCACACCCATCTCTACTAAACAACTCTCTTATATAACTGTCTGACTTATCAATAGGTACAGACAGAGAAAATATGTATCCCAAGCAGTAGCAGCAATTTAATATTTTAGTCTACAAGCAAATATAAAATGTTGCCATATCTAAGCTTACCTGGCTTCTGCTCCTGGGATACATTTAGCCTCCCAGGTACATCAGCACTGACATCAAGCACATGGTGCACAGACTCCCCTGAGCTATTGGAATCTCTGACAGTGGACAGAACCTCCTCATTTTGTGTCAGTGGGGGCTCAGTAGCAGGACCACCCCCCTGTAGCCAGCTATTCTTGGGCAACCACAGCCACCCTCCTCTGTGCTGATCAAATCATATCAGGGTCCTGATGGTGCACCTGATCATAAATGTAGCCACGACCACCATGTTCACGCTGGTCATAAATCTCCTTTCTGGCAGCCATATCTCCCAGCCTCTCTCAAGCACGAAGCATCACTGAAAGGGGTTTTTGTGGATTTGTAGGCTTGGGTGCCATAATCCTATGTGACACAAAATGGAGAAGGATAAAACACATTAATATCACATAAGTAATGTAATTTGTTCAAAAAAAAAAATAATCGGTGTACCCTTTGTCAACATTAAGCACTTGAAACATACTTCTCATTTAGCACAACAGAATGTTAGGTGGCTGTCTCATCTCCCCCTCTCACACAAACAAAGGTTTGCACAAACCAAGGAATACCACATAAGTAACGTATATGTTTTCAGGAAAATTATTAGGCTTTCTATTCATTTTCAACAGAAAAGCACTTGAAGCACACTTCCAATTTTGGACAACAAAATGATAGATGCCCTCCCCCCAACACACACACATATGAATGTTTGCAAAAATCAAGGAATACCACATAAGTAATGTATATATGTTTTCCACAAAATTATCAGGCTGTCTGCACATTTTCAACATAAAAGCACTTGAAACACCCTTCTCATTTAAGACAACAGAATAATAGGTTGCACCCCCCCACACACACACACAAAAGCACTCATTCTGCCAGCATTCATATAGTGAAGACTGAAAAGTTATGCAATTGATTACTAGATGTCAATTATCATTTCTAAATGGAAAATAAGTCAATTTATGAATGCCCGTCAATTTTCAGTGTCCACCACTCCTGTGGATATTGCTCTGGGCCATCTGAGAAGCATAACACCAGTGTCAGTGGCATGAACATTACATTTTCCTCCAATACCATGTGAAATTGCAAAAGCAAATTTTAAGAACATAGTTGCACTGAAAGTATAACCTGTCTGTCTCATAAATGTAAATGCCTGCCAAAATTTCCTATAAAACAGTGAAGTATAAGAAGTGCATACAGATAAAACATGTTTCTCCTAGCTATATAAATACATTTCTAATGGTTAACAAACTATAAAATGTCCTTGAAAAATAGACGCATACCTTAGCAAAATAAATGGCTTCTCTGCAGAGAATTCACCTTAAAAATGCCAATCTTTTGTTTTGTCTAAATACACAAGTGTTCTCACTTTCAAGTTCCCTAGCTACACGGTTACCTTTTATAGTGTAGATTCAGTCCTCTGAGCATGAAGATGTAAATTAGGTGTGAAGGTGTGAATTCATTAGAATTGTTGAATACTAAACTTTTCACTTCATGTATCAGATGTAAACGTAGTGTAGGCTCTACAACATAATTAGGTGCTAATGGCTTGCAAGTGTGAATGATTAGTGCCTATAAATCAAAGAAAAACACAGCAATTCAGACACCCTTTCCTGCAGTGGTTGTATCAGTGAGGATACACTTGCAAAGTGTATAACTAACCTCAGTGAACTTTTAAATAAAGCAAAACAACACACATGTATAACATTTGTCCATAATAGCACAGATAACCTGCTTGGATGAAAACTGTTGTTCACTGTTAAGTATTTTTATCACATACTGAAAGCAAAATTATATAAAATGCACTATAGACTGCATGTTTGATACTGAGACAGATATAAGGAAAGAATGACCAGAATACAAGAGAAGACAGTTGCATTTCTGCAAGCATATTCATAAATGCTTGTGTGATCACTCATTGCACTAAATATGTTAGCCACACATGTACAACACACTGAGAATGTCCAAGCATATGAACTGCTAATAATGAATATGAAATGTGAATTGCCTGTAGACACATGATTTTATTGGTGTTGCAAAGCCATGTCTGTGGCAAAAAGTGATAACCCACTATAACTGTGCTTTGTAAGTGCAATAGTGTGATGGTTCAAATACAGAGCTGTCTAAAATCTGCTGTAGGATTCTCTTTGTTTCATGTTCAGGTGATGCTGGATGAAATGTTCATCTAATATGATGTGGAAACTGTCCTTACTGTGAAGAAGCATACTGCACACACTTTTCAAGATATCCGGCCATACACAGATAGATAGCATATCCAGTGAGTTATAATAATTGTTTAAAAAGATATAGCACTCCTTGCAGTGAAGCCTGCAAAGCAGCTACTAGTTGTACAACTGTATTGAGGTAGGCATTACTTATAAAATTTGGGGAACAAACATACCTTAGTGTAGTCATTGAAAGTTACATTTGCTGTCCTTACCACATTTACTCAGGTAATGCCATTCTGACACAATTTGTAAAAAAAAACTGAATAATCTGGATTTTAACCCTGGGACACCTGTGTTCTGATAGAGGCTAAAGATGCTCATTGCCCTTACACACTGTGCCAGAGACATACTTCAACCTGGAAACATCAAAAATCTGGACAAGGCCCATGAAAAATAGGTACAAATCTGTGTGGTGATTAACATAACATTTGCATACATAATTATGTAGCCCTGCCCACTCCAGTGGAATTGTGGGATACCAACATTTAAAAGCAAACTGAAGAACAGACAACAAAAATATGATCACGAAACACAAAATAAGAAGAAGAACATTAGTGTTTTATTTATATTAATATTTGAACATGTGCAAAACTGAAATACAATATTCTTTTAGAAAAATAACACTGGGTACGGCTGCGCTTGCCTTCAATCTTCTTTAAATAACATAAAATACAAACCGGAACAACAAATTATTTATATTATTAACACAAAACTTTGAACTTGCATAAAACTGAAATAAAGTTCTCTTATATAAAAATAACATTTACTGTCTTGTACTAACTAGTCACACATATAAAAACAAACAAATTCTAACAAGTACTACACTGACTGGCTTCTGCTGAAAGTGGGCACCTACCCAGTTGGATTTTCCGAGTAATCAAATGTCAATAAATAAATAAAAGATAGGACAAATATCCATGACAGACAAAAAAAAGATACAATTCATTTGGATAAGATTTTCTTAGCTACAAAGACCTCCTGTTAATGTGAAGTAAAAGAGACAGGAAGAAGGACCATCTTCTTGAAGGCATATAACCTTCTCAGGGTAAAACCTGACCTGGTGGTACATACTAAATGTACAAATCTCATGATTTTTCCCCTGGATGGACTGCTTTAATTATAGTTCTGATGATATTTTCAATAGAAAATATGTTAGCTCTAAGAAAGGCTACATCTGCATGAAACATGGCCCACAATAAATCAGGATCTGTTGCTCCAAGTCCTGCAGTGAAGAAAAACAGTAATGACAATGGTGTTCCAAGATACAACCATCAGACGCACTGAGGTAACTATTTTAAATCCTATTCACAGCTTTGATTAAGCTAATCCAGGTGCTACAGGAGCTCTGAGCATCTTTGCAGTATGTTTACCATTCCCAATAGTGCCAAATGATGGGTCACTTAAAGACACCAACACTACAGTTTGGGAAGGGTCTTTAGTAAAGTATGTAGAAATTAACCGGACTTCAATGTGAATAAAATACTGTTAATTTTATTATTTAAAACACATCACATAAGCGCTTTCATCTCTCACGGAGACTTCTTCAGATAAAATACACTTACATACATCATCCTATTTATAAACTAGGTGAAATTCATCAACCAATCATGCAATGCTAATAATTAAAAAGTTCCCTGTATTAAAGGTGTACAAAGCACCTATTCCAACTCAAAAGTACCCGTAGAAACATTTTTCAAAATAGAATAAAATATGAGAAATAATAAAAATATGCAAAAATCATGTTAAATTCCTTTAAAGTTTATGTTAGCAAATCTGCTTTTTCACTCAGTATGAGTTTGAGAGATACTTGGTCGTTCAGACCGGGGGGGGGGGGTGATGCCTTTAATTGAAACTGCCAGACATGTTCTCTTTTTAATAAATGTCTTTGCCAATCACTGCCCCTGGAATGAATCTGCACTTTTTCCAGTATACCAAAGCTAAACTTAACAAAATGACTACACATGACCAAATGCCTGTATAGTGCATTAACTTCCTTTTTCTTCCTGATCTTATAAAGGTGCTCATAGATCCTTGATTTCAAAGCTCTCTCTGTCTTTCCAACATAGTATCCCGAGTAACTGCCACATTTAGCTAGGTACACTAGTTTGCTGGTATTCCCTTTCACAAAGGAAACCTTGGTGTGCAAAACATTGTCCAAAAACATTGTTTTCTCTTTCATAATGTACATACAGTATGCACAATTACCACAAGATGTGGTACCACTACCAACATTTTTATCTGTTTGTTTAACGTTTTCTAAAATGTGTTTAAAGCTCCTACCAGTTTTACTAACAAAAAGGGGCTCAGGCCCAACCAACTGGGAGACTTCATTGTTAATCCTAAAAATACTCCAGTTTTTCTTTATAACTTCCCTAATCTCTGGGAATAAACATTGTGTTCCAATACTAAATATTTTTTGTATTTATCATCTCCCTTTTTCCTGTTTTGATTTGTAAAATCCATCCCTAACAGGGGTGGATACTTAATGGCCCAACCTTTCCTTACTTCTTCAAAAATACTATCCACCATCTTCTGGGGATATTTTCTTTCTATAAGCATTTTCTTCAGTATGTCAAACTCCTAGTCTACTTCTTTAATATCAGAGGTCATTCTTGAAACCCATATGGCCTGACCCTTTACCAATCCTTTCTTCTGAAGGTACAGATGATTGCTACTGTAGTGCAAGTATGCATTACAAAAGGTTTCTTTCCTGTAGAAGTTGAAAATAAATTTGTTGTAACACTGAGAAATCCTAACATCCAAGTAACTTATACTCAGAAGGTCCCATGAATGTATAAACCTAAAGTAACCACTGTTACTATTCAGATATTCCATAAAATCACCAATTTGATCTACTGTACCATCCCACAGAATAAAAATTTCATCCAAAAACCTCACATAAAGATGTAAGTACCTGGCAAAGGAACTCTTCAGAATAAATTCATCCTCCCCTCCCAGCATGACAATGTTGGCATAGGTGGGGGCACAAGCTGCCTCCATCACAATACCCCTAATTTGCTGGCAAAATTCACCTTCAAAATGGACAAAATTATTGTCCAAAATGAGTTCCATCAATTCAACTTGAAGCCTAATCCTGTCTTCTGAAATGGAAGAAAATTGTTGCATGGTATTGTAAAAAAATTCCATCCCCTCAATTTTGGGAATACTAGTAAAGAGGTCCACTACATCATTAATAAGGAAGATGAGCCCTTCTTTCCATAAATCCTGTTTTAATTTTCCTAAAAATTCCAAAGAGTCTTTTAGGAGATGGGGAGTCTTGATCACTACTTCTTTACACCATTTGTCTACAAGGATGGACAAGGGATGAGTCTTATTCCCCCTACTGGTTACAATAGGCCTAAAAGGGGGTTTGTCAACATTTTTGTGGACCTTCGGTATACCAAAAATATACAATATCACTGGCTTTTTCTGTTGTAAAAATGTATGTGTCCACATCAATCCTATTTTCAAAAAAATATTCTTCTAGGTAGAAATCCAACCTTTGATAGGCTATCATAATCTCATTTTTCGACACAGAGGAATATGTCTCAGTATCATAAAGGAGGGATGTAATTTCATTCTTATAATCTTCTGTTTTAAAAATAACAGCCCCCCCTCCCTTATCGGGTTTCATCACTCTTAAGTCATTACTCTCTCTGATTTGGGTCAAAATTAAATTGCACCACCCTTTCTTTTTCACAACATGCACTTGATATAAATCATTAGTAACCACCTTCTCAAAAATTTGTACTAAGGGGTTTAAGGGAGGATTAAAGACACTATTCCTCTTCACATCATATTTGATTATTGACTGTCTCACTGTTAACATCCTTATCTTTAAAATATAACCTAAAGTTAATCTTCCTCAAAAATAACTTTAGTTCAATGAGTGAGTCAGCTATATTTACTGGCTCTGTAGGCACAAACTTATATCCCTTCAACAACAACTCAAAACGGTCTTTTGTTAACTCCACACCAGCATAATTGTAAATTTTAAAGTCCTGATAAATACCAATGAGCCCCTCATTAAAAAAAAATAATGTTGTCATTGTTGGCCCTTTGTTGTGGTGGTCCCACCTCTGCTTGCTGTGTGACTGTTGCCCTGAATCCACCATCACCTGTGTTTTTTTAGCTAGTCGTTCTGACCTTCTCACCTCCTGGAAACCCTGTGCTTCTTCTAAAAAGGAGTCAAGTTCCCCTATTGTGTTCCCAATTTCTTGTCTATTGGGGTCAAGTTCAGTTTCATACGATTTTTGCCTATGCTGTCCTGCCCCCCACCCATCAGAGTGCCTTCCTTTATTGATGGGTTTAGTACCGGGGATCCTATAAGCCCTATTGTCTTGATATTGTTTAAAGTCTCTAATTTTTTCATCTTTTTTAAAAATATGTTGTTGCTTTTTTTATCTACTCTTAACAGGGCTTGATTGTACAAGTGCTCATAATCTTCAAATAATAAATCATTTGTAATAGCTTCACGAGAGATGAAAGCACTTATTTGATGTGTTTTAAGTAATAAGATTAACAGTATTTTATTCAGGTTGAAGTCCGGTTAATTTCTACATATTTTACTGGTTTGGTGAAGTTTGGGCCATTTTTTGAGTTAATTTTGTGTCTTTAGTAAAGTAATGTTAAGGGCTAGAGTTATATTACTATACAAAGGATGCATCACACAAAATATGCCTTTAACCCCAACCCTACACATTACTGCCAAGTTCCAACCCCCCAGTGGCCCCCACATGCATACCTCTTGCCTTAAGGCACACACTCCCCCTTCCCCTAATCCTAATTTTTAGCACAAACCTAAACACTTTGATACACCTTTCTGATTGTATTAAATTACATTCCTTGTATAATACAGTGCACTTGTTAGAGCACGTTTTAAATTTATTGTTTTGAACATTTTTCCAGTAAGCAATGAAACAAAATGCATGAACCAATAATGACAAAACTGCCCATTTCAGAATATTTCCATAATAAAAATCTACTCAAACTTCTACAGTCCACCAGTATCAGTAAATATGCACAATCTCTGCAGAAGTAAAAGTCATCTAAATAATTTGACAGTAAAGAGATCTGTAACTAATTAAGAGGTTGCTGCTAGCAAACAACTTTAAATTTCATTGCTTCATCTACAAATAAAGTGCCTGTTGCCCTTGAGGAATAAATTGCCTATGTTACATTAAAACAATGATAAGCTAGTAATATTGCAATAGGGAATGGATGGCAAACAGATAACAAGTTCATAGTTACTAGGTATCTCCACCAAAGAGGACATTTTCAGGACGTAGCATCCACCCGCTTTAAAAGTACAACACAGTACAGTATCAGCAATCCATCTACATACTGTGGGAGTAGAACCCACAGCCTTCTGCATCAAAAGCAAGTATTCTACCTGTTGTGCTACTAATAACAACACAAATAAATTTGGCATAAGCAGTACTAAACTTATAGGTTCATAGGTTCATAGGTAAGTACTGGGCTATCGGCCCAAGGGCCTAAGTAAGCCTAGCCAACAAGGTTCCCTGGCTTACCCGACCCAAGAAAGTTATTTTCCTGTGACCCTGTCAAGCAGAGCCTCAAAAGTGATCCCTGGGGTGTATTTCCTATTTCCCATCCATTCATCAAGATTTTTCTTGAAGAGTGCTAATAAGGAACTTTGCTTGACATAGATGGGGAGCTTGTTCCAGAGTACGGGAAGTCTCTGGGACAGGAATCTATCTCTCCAGCATGTCCTGTTTATTGTGGTGACAAGGTTTAGGTCCCTAGAGCATGTAGCTTGGAGGGATTGGGATTTCTTTAGGTGTAGCATGTTCAACAGCTCTGGGTTTGACATAGATTTATATGTTAGGCAGAGATCATCTTGAAGTAGCGATATGCTACGGAGTAAAACTGGAGATTTTTGAGACAGTCAGTGAAGGGCATCCGTTTAAGGCCAGTAATCCTCTTTGTGAGGTACTTCTGTGGCCTTTCCAGCTGCTGCAGATGTCTAGTGAGGTACATTCCAAAAGGGGTGTTGTACTCTATAATGGGTCTAATGAGTGTCGAGTAGAGAGGAACAATAACCTCTTTTTTCCTGGAAGAGAACCCTTTTGTGATGAGGTGTGCCTTGTAGAAGGATTTCCTGACTATTGTGGCGATGTGATTATCAAAGGAGAGACTACTGTCCACCTAAGTCCCAAGGTCTCTTATCACACATTCGGCATTAAGTAGACTGCAATCCTATGTGGTAGTTCATAGGTACAGAGTTTTTACCAAAACGGATGACAATGCACTTTTTGGCATTGAGCTTGAGGCCATGGCTCTGACATCAGGCATCTGTCGCAGTGAGGCCCTTATGTAGGATGTCCACATAATTTGGGGACTTGACTGTGGCTCCTAGTTTGCAGTCATCTGCGAACTTTGCTAGCCAAAGGCCTTCTGTGTTAGCCTGTACTTCAGAGCAGTAGATACCAAACAGGAGAGGTCCCAGGACTGAACCCTGTGATACTCCACTTGTCACTGGTCTGAAGTCAGATTTGGAGTCTGCAACTTTTATAGTGTGGGTTCTGTCAGTGAGCCAGTTGGCAACCCATCTTGCGACGTAGGGATTTATACTTAGTTTAGTGAGTTTAGCTATAATTCCAGAATGGGGCATGGTGTTGAAAGCCTTGGCGAGGTCAAAATAGGCTGTGTGAACCACCTTACCTCATCTACGGCTTTGGTGACTGCCTCAAAGAAGTCGATCAGGTCCAGGAGGCATGATCCGCCTTTCATAAACCCAAACTGGGTGGGGTCCAGAGTTTGGAGGCTACCAATGTCTTTGTTTATGAGTTCCATGATGATATGTTCCATGGCCTTACAGACCAGGCTCATCAGGTTAATAGGGCAATAGTTCCAGGGATCAGTGGTGGCTCCCACTTTGTGGAGTGGTATAACTGTTGCTGTGCACCATTTAGTGAACACAAAGCCTGACATGAGGCTATGACTGAACATGGTGCTTAGGTGGGGAGCCAGTTCATTCTGAAGTTCGTGTAAAATGCAGGTTGGGATGTTGTCCGGTCCCATGGATGCTGTGTTTCTGGCTTTAGGGAGTGCAGATTTTACCTGCATAGTTGTGATTACAGGGACTCTGCATTCTTCCTGTATAGATATGGGCCCTTTAGGGGTGAGAGGGGGGTAAAGTTAGCACTGAACCTATCTGCCAGGATGATGGCAATATCAGTTGGTTCTGTAATTTTCATGCCATTGTGCTGTAACTCAGAGCAGATTTGGGTGTTGCCATTGAGATTCTTGACATGGCTATAAAAGCTTTGTGGTTGTCCTTGTCCTTAGAATCAGTGGTGATTTTGTTTTTGTAGCTAGTGTTGGAGGATCTTATAATGGATCTCAGCTTCTTACTGAGGCTGACCAGGGAGCTCCTCCACTCATGGGATTTTACTCTCTTTTGCAACAGTTTCTTCCTTCTGCTGTAGAGTTTGTTTAGTACAGGGGACCATCAGATTGGCTTCCTGTTTTGGAGGATAGCATCTTGGTTTTGTCTGGGATAGCACGATCAATGCACTTGTGTAAGTTCTTATAGAGTGCATTTGTGTAGGATTCAGCAGTCATAACTGTATTGTCCATCTGCATGGGTGTCATGAAGTTCACCACGTCTGTCTTAAGAAGCATGAAGTTGGCTTTGGAGAAATTTTTTACCATGGTTTCCTTAATGGGGGGTGGGGGTGGGGGTGGGATGCGGATATTTATGATGATTAGCTTATGGTCAGATCTTACCAACGAGGAGTTGACTTCAGGTGTGGAACACCGGTCACTCATGTCAGTAATGACTAGGTCTAGGATATTGTTGCCCCTGGTGGGGGTGTGGATAAATTGATCCAGGGCATTGGAATTTATGAATTTCAGAAAGCGTTGAGCGAAGGAGTTGGTACATGAGTAGTTTTCCCAGTTAATGGTGGGGTAGTTGAAATCGCCCATTATTAGGGTGTTTCGTTGAACCCTAATATTTTCCAGTATATCAAGAAAAGAGGAGTGGGACTCCTGGGGTATGGTGGGGGATCTGTAGCAAGCTACAATTTGGATTGCAGTTTTTCCCAGAATTAGTTGCACTTGGATGACCTCGGATGCATTATGCTGATCAACTAGCCTGGAGGTGTGGATATCCTTAATGAATATGGACACATCTCCACCTTTGGTGTTCCGGTCCAGGTTAGGTGGCCAAAAAGTATGGTATGAATTATAGCCTGTTAATGCAGGGTTGCTGTCTGGAGTCTTGAACCAGGTCTCAGTCACTGCACAGATATCAATGTTCTCCATTTTAAGGAGTGCCTCGAGGGAGTGCATTTTGAGATTTAGACTTCTAGCATTGAGTAGCATTACCCTCAGTTTTTGCTTGCCTGTTCCTGTTATGGTGGTGAATTTGTCATTTGACCCTTGCCTTAAAAAGGCACTATAGGGGCAGCAAGAGCCTTAGCCAGTATCCGGAATCCTAGGGTTGACAGCTGCAGGCCATCTCTGGCAAAGCATCATGGTCTGTCAACTATGTCATCCCAGGCAGGCAGATACTGGATCCCCTTAGAATGACACAAGAAGCTTAGCCAATTGTTGAAGTCAATCATTTTGACCTTGTACTACGGTATAATTTTGGGTGATGGCAGGATGCTACTCAGGGTTAGGGTCATACCTGCCTGGGCTACAAGATCGGAGAGTTCTTCCATGTCTCTTTTCATGTAGTCCAGGGAGGTACATCTCAGGTCATTCACACCAACATTGGCAATGATAGAGTCATATTTGTACTTGTTGTGGAGTGACCTGAGTGCATGGGTTATGTGGCGGATCCTGGCACCCGACAGACAGCTGACAGTAACCTTCTCCATGTTTAGCCTGGTGATTGGGACATCATTGTGCCTGACTATAGTCACCTATGACTAGTGTGTTGGGTATGTTGTTTTGCCTTATGGGCTGTGGTTGAGTGGCACACAGAGTCTGTGGGCTATGTGTCATTTGCGTTGTATTGGGGGGTGGAGGTTGGTGCATTTCTGCTTTGGAAGTCTCTGTTGCTTGAGCAGATTATTATTGAGAGCCTCCGTGAATGTTTTTGTGTTTCTGTGTGTGGACTTTGGTGGTGAAGGTTTAGTGGGACTATGTGTTGAGTGTGGTGTGGTGCAAGTGTTTACCTTCTTCTCTTGACTGTTAAGTTCAGTCTTGGTTGGAGAGAGCTTTACCTCCAGTTTGGCTAGATAAGTGCATCTCTCACAGGTTGTAGTGTTGGGTGGTAGGAGGAGAGGGTTGTCTGTGTACATGAGGCAATTGTTACATTGCCCCAAGACGCCCAGATTAATCAGATAGACAGGAGGGAACATTGGGAGCTGACCCTTGGACATGCCTGAATAAAAAACTATTTTCCTCTAGACAAGTGAGGAAAATGAGTACTAGAGCTTTTTTTCTCTAAGCAAGTGAGGAAAGTAAGTACAAAAACTATATTCCTCTAGGTAATGAGGAAGGGTGAGTGCTGTAGTAATTTGTAGCTTATTTAGTGCTTACAACAAGTTCTGAACAAGTGCTGAGCACAAATAAGCAAATTCAAGTGCTAAAACTGTATCTGAACTAGACTAGTTACAGGAAAGAAATAAGTGTTTGCAAATGTGGGCTTTTTAATCAGAAAGTTGAAAGAGATAGAAAAATTGCCCAAACAGCCAATAACTACAATTTCTGGGCCAGAAACCACTCCTTATGTGGTAGATAGGTTGCCTAGTGCTTACCACTCCCACTGATAAGCTAGCAGGCTTCTCTCCAACAAAAAGGCTTGGGGGCCTCAGGAGCTTATTTGACACATTTCCAGTGCTGCATAGTTCTCTCCCCCTCAAGAACTATGCAGCACAAGAAATCTGAAAAATAACAAAATTTATTTTGGAGGGGGTCCTAAAGCCCAAAACCAGGGGCGTAGTTTAAACATTGCTTGTATAATCTTAGAAAAGTTGCTGTTACCATGCACTTCCTAAAATTATGGAAGTTTCACACACACACACACACACACACACACACACACACACACACACACACACACACACACACACACACACACACACACACACTTTTTAAGTAAAAGCTCAAAAGTACTGGCTGCAGCTTTTAATAAGCACCTATAAATCACAACCTCCACCTGTTAAAGCAGTAATGCCAAACAGGTTAGAATGGTGCCAGAACACAATATGCACCATCTGTGTGGCACAAAGCTGTAAAAGGGATGTTCTTCCCCCTCATCAATGACATTGCTCTAGGTCAGATGGTCACCCAAGTGCCTCATACTTTCATCAAACTGTATTTTCAAACAGTCATATCATTACCATTTATTAATATTCCACAAATGTATTTTTACATGTTATCTGTATGACTATACTATGTGAAATTAGAACAGAGAGAAAAAATACTGCACTCTACTGTAAAAGTCATTTTTTGGCAGGAGTCTGTAGGATGTGTACTGTACTGTGAAATTTAGCCTACCTAAAATAGGCAGAGTCTGTCCTAGTGTCTTTACCTTAAAGCAAAGGTAGAGAACTTCCTTATTCTAATCATGTTACTTGGCATAATATGCTATTTACTGTTTTATTCTGGGCTGTGATGTTTGTTAGATACTCTTAACACTGGAAATGTGTCAGATAAATAAATGATCATTGACTGTATCCTATTTCATATGAGCTTGGATGTTGCCCAGCTCTGTCCCAAAATATTTTGCCCCACAGGTGCTGTATGAAATTAACTTCTGCATAATTTTTACTATTTTAGTTTGCCAAGTAAAGTCATAAAGTGAATACAGTGAAAATCAGGGGTAGAAGTAATTGGAAAATATAAAAATTACAAGTCTATTTCATCAGCAACCATAGCCTTGTAACCGAACTTTCCATCTGTTTTTGAAACATAGTTTACAATTTTTCTTAGCAAAGGATCCACCATTCCCTCCAGCAGGGCAATCTCCAAACAGTCACAGGGAATTTGATGTAATACTATCATCTTTATTTCCATTTCTCCTGCCTCATCCTTCCCTGCTATACTGAACAAACATCTTTAAACAATTGTGCTAGAGTTCATTTCAAGTGTAAACCAACACTCATCACTTATATATTTGCTTGTTTTAATCTTGCATTATGACGAGACACCTAAAATCAGAACATTTATACAGACAAATTATTATATGCTGCATCCATTTTCTATTTTATGGAAGCTCACTTTCTATATACAAAGAATACTTATCCAGCAACTGATCAGTCATGCTGTTTATCTATCACACACAAATGCCTGCCTGCTGTTAAGTAAAAGTGTTTTTGCAGCCATTAATTCTCTCACAGACTCACACGCAGATATAAGTTTAGAAGGAGGAAGAAGCCTGCAGCTGTTAATTCTTTTGCACAACGCACATATAAGTTTAGGAGGAGGAAGCCTGCAGTGGAGTGCAGCCATTAAGTAAATTAAGCATTTCTCTAACTCACACACTCACACATATACGTTTTACTTTTAATACATTTTTTTACCTGGTGGAGGAAGCCTGCAGCCATTAAGCAAATAAGTATTTCTCTCGCATGGCTAAGTTTAGAAGGAGGAGGAAGCCTGCAGCTGTTAATTCCCCTTGCACGATGCACATACAAGTTTAGGTGGACGAAGTCTGCAGTGGAGTGCAGCCATTAAGTAAAATAAGCATTTGTCTGACACACATTCACACATATACATTTTTACTTTTAATACATTTTTTACCAGGTGGAGGCAGCCTACAGCCATTAAGCAAATAAGCGTTTCCATACGCACATGTAAGTCCATCTCTATTTACATATTTGGAGGAGGAGCTGGGGAAGAAAGATGTGCTGCCTGTATGCACTGCTGCAGCCTTAGCACAAACCGACCGGAAGAAGCTGACGTCATTGCACATGCCTTGTACATGATGACATCGGGAAAAAAAAAAATAAAAAAAAAATAAAAACAAAAAAAAAACAGGAAATTCGGAAATTAAAGGGGCCACGTGGGAATTCGTGGCACCCCAATATTTTGCCCTCAAAACCGGTATTTACCAAGAAAGTTGATACGGTTGAGAGGTATGCCCACAGAAAAAGCTCAGCAGAATGTGTATTTTCTATACTCAGTACTGTCCAGAGTGCTGAGCCTGTTTGTATGAAGGAGGATGAACCAAATTAAATCTCACAATTTTTCTTAAGCATACAGCCACATTTCCTCATTGCTTAACACCACACAAATCTGGAAGGCAATGACAACAGTTATTAATATCATAAAATTTTGGCAATAACATTTCAAATATAAACTACAGCATGAACGTCACAGTATCTGTCAGCAATTTCTCCCATAAATCTTGCAAACCTTTTCACAAGTTCAAGTTTAATTCATGAAATGCAAATCAGGTATGCGCTAACACTTTGCCATCATCTACGCAAATCAGTTTCTCTGTGATCCGCCATGTGAAGAGGTGTTTAGTATGCCTTGCTTTGGTCACTGGTCTGTTATTTTCCATTACATGGAAAGGAACTCATAAACACAAAAGAAGCATAGAGACATGTGTGCTTGACTGAACACATACTTTCTTTTTTTTTTTTTTTGTTTTTGCAAAAACAAAAATAACAGAATATATTAACACAATTTATATATCATGTGTGCCCTGCAGCAATGCACTTGCAACTGATATAGCAGTACTTGAGCCATTGTCAAGAAGACTACAGCAGTACAGAGCAGAACTGCATTGTTACATTTGGTATGGGTTTATACTGACACCAGACATTGGTCATCCATGATAATATCACATTGATATTATCAGTAAATTCTGTTAATGTAGACATCAGTTCATCTAGATATGAATATACACACCTTCAGCCTTGTGTGTTTGTGTGTGTGTGTGTGTGTGTGTGTGTGTGTGTGTGTGTGTGTGTGTGTGTGTGTCTGTGTGTGTGTGTGTTGTGTGTGTGTGTGTGTGTGTGTGTGTGTGTGTGTGTGTGTGTGTGTGTGTGTGTGTGTGTGTCCATGAGTGTGTTGTCTAAATGACATCCTGAGAAACAGGTGCATGTATGGCTCAGTTCTGCATACTGCATTCATTACTGCTTCTTTCAAATAGGTTACCAGGATGTATTTTTTTGCAAATTGCAATCACACATTGATACCCAAGTCCTGCCTCTGTACACAAGTTTCATAACGGTATATGTTACCTGCAATACATTGATGATGTCATCCTCTATAAAGTGCACTGTGACAATGATAAAATCAAATGTCTGTGATGATGTGTGTTAAGTACTGTGTTCTCCAGGTTGTAACTAGTTAGGTAGAGGAGCAAACTGCACAACAGCCAACTTGGATGTGTGCCTGCATGTCTGAGTGTGTGTGTACATATTCAGAAGAGCTTGACTCCAGGTCCTGTTGACCTCACTCAAGCATCATCCAGAAAATATTTTTATACTGGTACATGACTCTACAGCAATTTCTTTCCATCACACCATCATCTTCTCACCATACACTGATGATGATATCCTCTTTAAAGTGCACTCTGACAGTGTTAAAATTAGAAATCTCTGTTGGTTCTAGTCTCATGTTGTATGGAATCCAGCTTGTATACCCACACTGATGTTATGATCAAATCTGACCTCAATCAACTTGTGTGGTTGGTACTATATTACAGTAATTGTGTGATGTTTTGAATCTCTTTTCATTTGCCACCCAATAGGAGAACATTTTACATAGCCTCATGAATCCAGTGTCTCCTGTTCCCTCTGTACACATAACATCATTTCTGTAGAATGCTGAGGATCTCATCATCTCAAAGATGCATACACACATCTTGAAGCAGAGCTCCACATATTATGTGCAAGCCAACTCCAGAAAACTGTTTGTGCGATTGTTAATTCTGTCATGGGGTGGTTCACATGTCATATATGGACAGAGGCAGTCTGTAATACAATCAAACACATACGCACATCACCCCCAGTATCTTCCAGTACATAGATATAGCTGTTTTGGTTTAAATGGTATAATAATAGCTAAGATTTTATGTGCTTTTGACTGTTAGCCTAGCAATGCCTTATGACACTTTGAAGCTTGCACATATCAATGTTGCTGTCAATTACATGTGCTGTGTTGAGATGTGGATGTTCTGTATCCCAATCTGTGATTTGGTTACATGTTCCTTCCATAACAACTGTTGACATGGAATGATGCTACGCATATTGTTGCTTTTTTAAGATGTGTTCTTGTAGTGGAGTATATCAACATTTTACACAGTTCTCATTCAACCATCACAGTCGCACCTGCAGTACTCTAGAGGTGTGCATGTGTACACCTAGCATCTGGAAATGTTATCTAACATACAGCAGTATTACAGCATCTTGATTACACAGGCACATATGCATGGATTCATTCATTCATTATATTCATTATATACATAAGCATATGACATGTTCAGATTCACTTGCAACCTTGGGGAATTCATTGTATTTACAATCGTGTTTCCATTCACAAGGATTATTCAGGTGTTTCACAGCAGCATTGAGGGACTGTCAGCATTTGTGTCTTTAAATGTTCTGCATGAACCATATCCAGTCTAAGTTGTAATGTGTCTCTATATGATGTTAAGGCCTTCACCCACACATTTCCACTGATAAACATATAGGCATATGACGTCTAACTGATGTAGTTACATGAAAAAGGTTGAACTGTATGACTGTGTTAGCAGTTTCACTGTGTTGCATGCAATTCATACCAGCATTGCATTTGGAGGTGATGTCACAAAGCATTTTGTAACTTCATCTGAAATCGTAAGAGGAATACCCAGCAATGCACAGATCTGTTGCAGATGGCACTACCCATACTCAGCCAGAGGAAACAGACAACCTGCTAGCTGATAGATATGGCTCAATCTTCAACCATCTGTCCCCATCTGTCATCACCCAAAGTATACCTGCCACCATTCCTCAGCCTATTATTTCAAGAGAGCAGGTTATCTCTGCCCTGTCTAAGGCTAAAGATATGACATCAATGGACCTTGACAAAATCCCAGGTTGCCTTTGAAATATTTTCAAACCTAACCTAGAAGACTCTCTTGGATCCCTATTTAACTACAGCCTCCAGAGCGACTATGTTCCAGCAGAATGGTGGATGCCAAGAGTCATCCCTCTGCACAAGGGGGTACCACTAACATACCCAGGGAATTATAGACACATAAGCCTGAATAGCCTCATCAGTAAGTCCATGGAAATAATCAACTTTATTAACAAGGGCATAGGTAATCTCCCAAATCTGGAACTAACCCAGATCAGATTCATTAAGTGTAGATCATGTCTGTTAAATCTGGTTGATTTCTTTAAGAAGGTCACCAAGGCCATGGGTGAGAGAAAGACTGTGGTCCCACCTAACTTGACCTGGCCAAGGCATATGACACAATTCACCACTCAGATATTATATAGAAACTCTCTCAACTGGGCATAACCCCCTGCATCACCAGGTGGGTAGCCAAATAGCTCATTGATAGGACACATGCTGTTAAAGTGTGTGAATTCACATCTAGCAAGAGGCCAGTCACCAGGAGTGTACAACAGTGTTCTGTACCAGGCCCTTTCATGCTCAGTATTTATTTCTCAGAAGTCAATGTAAACATAGACAGTCTTTGCCTGATTAAGTTTGCTTCTGACTGCAAATCGTGGGCAATCACTGAATACACAAACAATATGGATATACCACAGAAAAGATTAACGAGCACAAATGATTGTTGCCAGAGGTAAAGAGTGAAAATAAATGCAAAAAAATCCATAATTATTCCCTTATAGAAAGCATATACCCAACCTAATTACAATAGAGACAGTGCCCTCCAATAGTAGACTCAATGGTATGTGATCTGGGTATTCAGGTTGATACTAATCTGAACTTCAACCACCCTATGTCCACAGTGGGGAGAAAGTCCTTCTATGTGGCACAGCTCATAATTAAGGGCATGACATCCATATCAAAGGATATTATAATTCTGTTGGCCCTCATCACACCAGTAACTGAGTGCAACTCACCCTTTGTCATGCATCTTACCAGATATCTGCAACAGCTAGAGCAAACTCAGAGCTTTCTCTCCAGGAAGATACAGATTATAAAAAACATTAACCTACAAGGCAGTATCCAATCTGGCCCTAATGGAAATGTTACACATTCATAAATCAAACTGTATGAGGGTCACTCATTCCAAGAACTTTAACTTAGCCTCTGGCATAACTAAATCATGCTGGAGAGATAGATAGATAGATAGATAGATAGATAGATAGATAGATAGATAGATAGATAGATAGATAGATAGATAGATAGACAGACAGACAGATAGATAGATACGTCTCTCAGACACTACTTCTTGCCTGGAACATGCTTGCCATTCAAGTAAAGCAAGCCCTTCCCTGACCCTCTTCAAGCACAGCCTAGATCAATAGATGTGTAATTGTAAATTTACTCTTGGAGAAGTGTCCATGTCCCCCATGGACAGAGGCAATTAGTATTACATACCATAGCATAGGGTTATAACTCTGTGAACTTCATTCACCTAGTTGATGAAAATTGTTAAACTCAGGTTTAATCTGGCTAGGCTTGTATGGGCTCTTGGGCCATTAAACTAAACTCTTATGAACCTGTGAAGTGCAACTGTAGCATAGATACAGCTATAGTGTGACTATACTACACCAAGGACATACAATTATATCACATCAGCATTACAACTTGATAGTTTGCACAAACATATATGGATGTCAGGATTTCATGTCAGTATAACATTCTGACTGGCAATGTCAAGGGGACAGTGCTCGTGTGTCAAATGTCTTGAGTTTTGACATATGTCATTTGTACAATATTACAGTGACAGTTTACCAATCAATGACACTTGGCTTTGCACTGCTGTACTTCCTCTGCACATGGGCATAGTCAATGCATTGCCATCATTGTCACATACTGCTGTACCATTCATTATAACGGATCACTTTTTAATTCACACATCAATTGCAGATGCATCAGACAATATCCATTAGTATTACATGTGTCAGATGCAAGTAATACCCAGATGTGTGGAGAGAATCCCCTCATAATAGTGTGGCATTTGTACGTATTGTTATTGGTATAGCCAATACCTATGTCAGTCAGGGATGCTTTAGTCATGTGTAGCACATTTGGCACAGTGAGCTCCCACACATCTAGTATGCCATACAGAACTACTCCATGGGATGTATACCCATACAGTGCAGACTTCCCTTTAAGGTATTCTACTAGATGCTTGTGTGATATGTCTTTCTGTGTTGCACTGAGTAAATACACAGCTCAGTGATGACATTGATGGTATGGGTTTGATTCTTGCAGGTGGTAATTGTGTTTTATATGTCATGCAAACCTATCTTCTGGCCATGATTGGCCCTGATTTTTAACTCCACTTTTAATACTGTCCCTCATAAACCCTCCAAAAATTGGTTATTTTTGGAAAAGGAGTGGTGAGTTCCACTTTAAGAATAAAGAAAAACATTACAGTTGTACATGTCTGCTTCTGAAGAGCATGTATAATACGTTACACTCACATATTCTGTCAGTGCCACAGATAACGGTTGTAATATTGTAAAAGTGCTCGTGATTGTGCCTGTTTCTGTCTATATTTGCCCAGGAGTCTGTTGCTATGTGTCCCTGATTAGTTGAGAGATATGGTGACATGTCAGTCATATTCAAGCAATTCATTTTTCAGATCTTTAGAGCATGCACATTCCCCTAATTTATATACCGTCCTTGCTAAACATGCTCTGCAGTGAGCATGTCAGTGATGTTTATATCACAAAACATTCACCTCCACTGACATGTAACCTTGAGGAACCATCACATATATACTATAATGTGTGTTTTTTATTATAATACACTCAAGAGGTGTAAACAGCAGTATGTATTGCACTAACTACATATGTGCTTAATGTTATGCTACTGGTTTGTGCTGGAAGTGTACATACATTTACATATCCTATTTTTGGGACATTGACATATTTACCATGTCCTATTACTCTTTATTCATTCCTATCATACATGTCTTTGCCAATTTTCATCAACACACTTTCTTTACCCAGTGTATATTTCCTTGCATTTGCCCTTGCAGTTTAACCCAGCACCCCCATCCTTCATTTTATTATTCAAATATTTTTTATTGCCATTGCTCAGTGTACACTTTATTTTACTGTGTCATTACTGATTGTATTGCAGTAGTTTTACCCCTGGTAATCATGGTAATTGTTCATGCAATCTTGATGAGCATGTTTGCCCGTAAACAAACCTGAATGCATTCTCTTTCTCGGCTCATACTGCTCTGCACAGTTTCCTGGTTGGCGAAACTGTTGCCAGCTATGAGACCATGCTTGCATTCATGTAAGCGTGATGAGCAGCATGAATATGCGATTAGCGCTGCTACTCATCATTTCTTCTTCTTCCTCATTATTTTTTAACTTGTCTAGCTATGTTTTAAGTAATTCTGATATCAGCCTTCTTAATAGAGGCTTATCTTTTGTGCCTTCCCAAGCCAGCTACCTTCAGGACATTTTGATAGACATTAGAGTCTTTAGTCGCAAAGTAGCATTAAAATTGATGTTTTACAGTGAAGGAAATAATAATCAAGTAAATAGGAATGATGCCCTATGTTATAAAAAGAAAAGTACGTATTGCCCACCATTGCCAAGTCATGTGGAATGCTTTGTTAAGCTGCGTGAAAAGAGTTTTTATGACTATTTCTATCAGGGCAATAGGAAATGTATGTACTTTAATATGAATACAGATGAGAGATTGTCACTACAAGAGTTGATAGAAGAACCCTCGATTATCATTAGACCCGCTGATAAAGGGGGAGGCATAGTGATACTAGACACTGAGCAATACAATGCATCTATGTTGTTAATGTTAAGTGATCAAGACACATATACTGAAATTTCATACAGATTATTAAATGGAATATTAGATAGAATTAAAGATGAAATATATGACATGTTGATGTGTCGCCAAATTAGCAAGGAATTATACGACTACTTTAATGTAGGATCTCCACAGATACCACACATAAAAGCATTACCCAAAATGCATAAAGGAATATTTCCACCTCCTCTCAGGCCCATAGTAGATGGTGAAGGATGGGCCACGCAAAATATTTCTATATTCCTAGAAAAGAGTTTGAGGCCCATCATGAACCAGATCCCCACCATATTAAGAGATAGCTATCAGCTGTTGGAAATGTTGGATAATCTTGCTGTAGAATTAATTCCTGGGGTCCACATGTTAATCACCCTAGACATACAAAGTCTCTTTACATGTATCCCCAACGACCAAGGAATACAAAGCGTTAGGGAGTTACTTCAATTCTATCCTGAAATTAGTAGAAACAAGAACATACTAATATGTCAGTTGTTGGACATGGTTCTTTCCAATAATGTTTTTTCCTTTTCTAACCATGTATATTTACAGAAGTGGGGTGTTGCCATGGGCACACCCTGCGCTAACACCTACGCTAACTTGGTTGTGAACTGGTGGGAAAGAGAACATTTGTTTAATCACTACATGTTTAAGAATGTTGTTCTATATTCTAGATTTGTAGATGACATCATAATTATATGGGAGGGTACAAGGGAGCAGTTCTCCAGTTTGTTACAGCATATGGAAAGTACTACAAGCTTCCTAAGATTCACCATGGAAGCCTCCTCCACCGAAATTAATTTTTTGGACCTTAATTTAAGGATGGAAGAGGGGAAAATTATATCTAGAATCCATAGAAAGAGCTGCTGGAAGAATGCTTTGCTGAGTTATGATAGCATGCACCCCAGGCATGTCTTTAGAGGCATAGTGAAAAGTCAGTTTATTAGACTTAATAAACTGTGCAAAAGACAGACAGATCTCATGATAGAGGCAGATGTAATGGAACAATTATTCCTGAAAAGGGGTTATGATAAGAAAATGGTGAGGGAGATTAAAGATCAAATACTTAAGGATATGGATAGGCCATTATTGGAGAGGAGTGGGTGGAGATTCTACAATAATAGTAGGAGGAGATCAAATTTCAAATTCCAAGAAAGGATGCAGTTCTTGACCACATACACCAATGACAATAAGAAAATTACACAAATTATAGAACAGCATTGGCCGGTATTGACTGTAGATGAGAGGACAACAAAATTAGTAGGAGAAACACCAAGATTCATCTACAGAAATAATAAAAACCTGAAAAGGTTGTTGTGTAAGACACATAAGAAAGAGATGCATTTAGTTCCAGAATTGGATATCAAAGGAACTTTTGCATGCAATCGATGTAATATGTGTCAGTTCATTACAAGGGTCCAGGAGTTTGTGCATCCAACTCTGAAATATGAATTCAAACCTAATTTCTATGCCTCTTGCAATACTTGCAACGTTATTTATTTAGCAACATGTGAAAGCTGTACAGCATTCTACATAGGACTCACAAAGAGAGAATTCAGGAAAAGAATATACAACCACATATATGACATAAAGAAAAATAATGAAACTAATGCACTGGCCAAGCATATAAAGCAATATACATCACATAGTTTTAGGTTCAGGATATTACAAGTAATTGGAAAAGATAGAAATGGAGGAGAGACAGTGAATATCCTTGAACAAAAGGAACTACACTGGATTTTAAGGATGAGAGCACATCATCCACCTGGTTTAAACCAGTATGTTCCCATGGGACCCATGTTAAGATAAGATTAGCATGAAGGATAGATTGGTTTATATTTGTTGGTCAATGTAGATTATGTGTGATGATATATAGGAGATTCACCAATTTATGGGTATGGGCTATTGAACTATACATACATATTTTCTTATGAGCTTTATGGTGTGGTGTTGAATGAACTATATTTATAGTGAACACTGTAGCGTCTATGATATAACAAAATTAAATTTAATATTTTGCATATTTTGGTATAGACTCATGTCTATATATACATACATTATAGGTTCTTGATATAATAATTTTATTGTTTTACATACATATTTATTCATATTTATTTTATATATATATATGGTTTTTATATATTTACATGTATATTTTTTACATACTGTTAAATGTCAATTTATTTTGATTGTGTATATATATATGGTATAGGACTACTAATGATGGTCTAGCCCATATGCACTTTGCACTTAGCACTTTAAATAACAATAGTTAATTGATACATATAGTTATTTATTTACATCTATATCTATATATATTTACTTGTATGCTGTTTTTTCATGTATTTAATCATATATATTTATTGGTCCATATATGAGTTGATATGCATATGTCAGTCAGGGATTAATACATGCTTATAAGTTTTGCACTATGCACTTTATTTGTTTATATATGTAGGTACATATATATATATATATGCATATTTATGCGTATACATATATATGTATGTATATTCTGTCTATTTATATATTTATTGATATATCATTACTTTTTATACTGTTCTAAATGGAAATTAGTATGTATATATATTTTGGCTATACATAATATGAAAGAAGCAGACAGAATGGAGTGGTAGTTAATGAGGTTTCTGGCTTGGATAAGTGCTAGATATATGGGGAAATATTTTGAGACCTACTAATACATATGTTATAGATAGACTATTCTATCTTCCTTTTTTCTTTGTCTCATTTTATTTTAATGTTTATTCATACATATTTTTTGTATTTTATTTAACTGAATATGATCAATGTCCTATATGTATATTTAGGTATTTTATATATGTATATACAATTCTACATATAATGCTGTAGAATAGAGACTAATAGGTACACTAGATTAAGCACAGTCTCACTGTGACTTTAAGAAACAGTTACGTTGCTTAATAGAGACAGGTGGTTTTAATAAGTAAATTAATTGTATTAATTAAAGGAATGCATATACTATATAAACTGAGCTGCTTCATTGTATATTGAAATCTGATGAAGCGTATTACAAATACGTGAAAGCGCTCATTTCGTTGTTCTCTACTTTATGGAATAAAGAAGAAGTTTGCTTTATCCTGGACTGAATTTTGTTTCTGTGGAAATAGTGATTGAAGTAGCCGTTTTGTCTTGGTTCACTTGTGTTCTACATTTGCATGCTAACATGTAAACTTCATGTAGGCTTTGTGGGAGGCCTACACAGAATTTATTGAATCCCCATGAATGTCTCTGGTGCAAAACTCTGGCTTACAAACACTGATAATAATAATCCGGTTGTCAGAAACACACATGCTACACCCACCACACATGGTATGCACCCCACACATATCCCTACTTATACTGAGGCACTTAAATGAAATCTTCTCAAACCCCAAAGACTTCCCAGACATTCCATCCACAAATATTATCCTCAGCAAATCCAGAAACTCTCAACTTAAACAACACCTAACACTGCACATACAGCCACACCCAGTGGAGGCTCAATTTTCTTGTCTATAAGGCAAGTTAATGCACTACCCAGGACTCTAGTCATAGGGGACTCCATTGTACAACATACTGATTACCCCACTAACCAGGATGAACAAGGAGAAAATAATGGCCAGTTGTCTATCAGGGGCCAGGTTCCAGCAAGTTAAGCATGCACTCAAGTCACTGAACCACAGATACTAGTATGATTCAGTCATAGCCCATGTAGGTGTAAATGATCTTAGATGTACCTCCCTAGACTATATGAAGGGAGACATTATGGAGCTTTCTGACTATGTGTCAAAGAGTGGTATGTGTTATGCATTGAGCAATATTCTATCCTAACCAAGGAAGTTGCCACAATATGAACAGAAGATGATTGACTTCAAACATTTTTCTGTTAGTTTTTGGTGTCATTCCAAGGAGATCCAATATTTTTCAGTGTGGCTGGACATGGTAAACAAACCATTTTGCTTTTCCAAGGATGGTCTGCACATGTTCTTCTTGGCATTTGAATACTGGCTAAAATGTCCTCCCCCATAGAGCCATTTTTAGGCAATGCCAAATTAACACACCTTTCAACATTGCAAAATCTACCCAAGGAAATCTAAACTTGTTACATCTCAGTGCAAAGAGTCTAAACAAGAATGTTAACTCACTCCGGGATCTCCTCCCCTTAGAGAATGTGGACATATGTGCAGTCATGGACACATGGTTTAAAGACACAGAGAGTACCCCAGAACTGGAAGTGCTTTCCACACATTTAGACCAGCAACTGCACAGACAGGGACTAAAGGTGGAAGTGTCTCAATCTACATCTATAACAAGCATACCTCTAGGCTGGTCAAACAGGATGACATACTGGAGTTCCTCCATGCCCAGATTGCCACAGACAAAGTCCGATACCATATTCTGCAAGCTATAGGTCACCCTCTGTGTCCCATGAAATCCATAGCTCATACACAGACGTACTGGAGACACTCACCATTCATCCAAATGCCATACTTATGGGGGACATTAATAATCCCACTATAATCTGGCAATCTTACATGACCCCAAATTTAAAGTCACAGAGACTCCTAGACTTTGTAAACATAAATACACTGGACCAGTTAGTTTATACACCTATTAGAGGTACAAACATATTGTTCATGGAAGACTGCTGCATTTCTGCATTCCACCCTGTCTTGTGTCCTCTGAGTTAACAAAACAGTCTCCTTCAAAATAAGAATCAATTCTGCAATCCCAGCAAACCCTGTAACAGAAACTACTCCAAGGCAAACTACCTTTTATTAAGTGATAACTCCTCTAAATTGCAACCCCCCCACTTGAAACCCAGATAACATAGCAGCCTAAATGGAATTATCCACAGACCTCCATAAAATCATGTCAATGATTGCATAGAGGCTGCTATGCCTATCAGAGGTAAACCCAAAAACTAACTCAAAAAACAAACCACTCTGATGGAATACAAAATTAAACTGGTTTTAAACAATCATAGCAACAATTAGGAAGTGTTAAATCAAAAAAGATAAAATACTCTGTCATCAAACTGAATAAACAAATAAGAGGATTAAATGAGTCCAACAAAGCAAATGTTTTGGTAAATATAGCATCCCAGGCCAAAGACAGCCATAATGTCTTCATTAGCTTTGTCCGAAAACTGAAAGGCAGAACACAACAATATGCCAAGCTGTTGATAAATGGAGCCACATTAATTGAACTGAGAGATATAGCAAATCTTCTGGCTGACAAATTTAGCTACAGCTTTAGCCCACCCACACCCCCAGCTGCCCCCCCCCAGTAAATATCATCTGAAATAATCACTCTAGCTATCAGTAGAGAGCAGGTGTTAGATATGCTCTCTAAGGTTAAGAATACAGCTTCAATGGGCTCCCAGGATGCCTCCTAAATAGCCTGAACTATGACCTTTCATGGCCACTGATGTCACTCTTTAAACACAGCCTCTACTCAGGCTTCATCCCATGTGAATTTAAGACTGCAATAATTATTCCTCTGCTCAAGAGTAGACCAACAATGGATCCCAGGAACTACTGACCCATTAGTCCCATTAGTATCATATGCAAAGCCATGGAAAGAATTATCATGAAATGATCAGTAATGACATAGGAACCCCCCAGACACTGGGCCCAACCCAATTTGGTTTTGTCAAGGGCAGGTCATGTCTACTCAACCTAGCGAACTTCTTGAGAAGGTCACCAAAATAATGGATGAAAGCAAAGCAGTTCACACTGCCTACCTTGATCAAGCTAAGGCATTTAACACAATACCCCACGCATGCATTACTGACAAAGTCAAGAGGTTAGATATAAACCTTTATGTCACCCAGTGGATAGCCATCTGGCTCACAGACAGGCCCCAGGAAGTTAGAATTGGAGAGTACACCTCTACAAAGAGGCAAGTCACAACAGAAGTCCCTCACAGATTGTTTCTGGAACCACTCTTTTTTGAATTTACTTCTCTGAAGTCAAGGCCAATGTCAGGGGTCACTGGCTGATCAGATTTGGAGACAATCACAAATTAGAAGCAGTCATACAATCCTCTGTCAACGCTAATGTTCTCCATGAAAGGCTGACACAGACAACTTATGTCAGACCCATTTTGATTTTACAAATTCTGCTGAATTTGATGAATCAATGCTATTAATTTCATAGGCTGTTTCTTTCCAGCTTAATTATACTATGCTGACTCCATTAACTATGCCAGAATCCCCTGGTTGTTAACCTTGCAAGGGGTGACAGAGACCACTTTGTTGTCATTAAAACTCTACGACAGCCATACAGAGAGAAAAACAACATTGGAGATTTTCATCAGTGACAGTCAGACTGCTGTTATTGTGTGTGTGTGTGTGTGTGTGTGTGTGTGTGTGTGTGTGTGTGTGTGTGTGTGTGTGTGTGTTTTGATCTGCCTAAAATGGAAATCACTGGACCTTATTAGTGTGTGTACAGCTGTCAAAACGATACTGTACCAGTATTTTTTGACTGCCTTGATAATCTGACAACTTTAGGAGTTTGGAGAGGCATATGATGTGATACAACTGATTGCTTATAAACATTACTATTTGTAACAGTTTTCTATATATTAAATCAAATATAAAGACTAAATAATGAAACATTATTAGAAGAGGAACTCATACCTTATTGTATAGTAATGTTTGTGAAATTAACAGAACATGGAACTAATCACTGCTAAGACCCTGTTGGACTTTTCTTTTTATTCCATGGTATAAGGAGAACTTGGATCCCTTAACTCCAAACACTTCTTATTTTTAAAAGAAATTCCAGGTGAAGAGAATGGAAAATAATAGGGAAGATAGCTAACCTTTTCACAAGAAGTCAGTGATGTCACTACCTGTTTATTTTTCTATATATTTATCTATCTTTCTATCTCTCTAAAATAATCTGTCTTAATCTTTCTTGTCTGCCTGTGTCTACCTAACAATCTACCTGTCCATCTACCTATCTGTCTGTGTACGAGACTGCACACACCTGCAAAAAGAAAATAACATCAAAATGGTTACTGAGCAACAGACAACTGTGCCTAGTTATGTACTCATGTTACTTTTATTCTTGACCTTTACTTATAGAAAGTCCAATGTTCTCCACAATTGCCAACCACATTGGATGCCTCATCTGTAATGAGGGATTGCAGAGGTCAGTGTATGGATTATTCTGTGTTTCCATCCCTCCATCAAACTCCCTTTCAATTTGTAACAGCCTGCCTTATGAGCATTCCCCGAGCTCTACTGGATTAAAGGACTGCACCTCTGGATCCATTCTGTCTTAGAGAGTTGACCTACAGATATTAAATTCCATCCTTCCAGCTGGGACTCTGGCATTCAGTCAACTTATCAAAGCCATGTCAACAGTAATGCACTTTGCAACAAAATTTCAATGGTGGTCAATTGGACTGTCTTAGTATTTATGTTTTGCTTTGGAAATGTAGAGATTTTAGAAAAGTGATATTATATTGAACTTAGACACAGTGATAAAGTCAATGTCAACATATAAGAAGGTATATATGTATATAATAAAAATATAATGATATACATATAGAAATATTTTAAAAAGTATAACATATATATATACAAATCAAAGACAAAATATCGGCATAATTCACCTCTGCCATTGCAGCCACACATAAATACATTGTATACTTACTGATGATGCATTACTCCAAAAATAGGGAATAGATTGCGGTTTTTCTTCAGACAGAAATTGCGGAAAATGAAGCCAGTGTGCTCTTGCACAGATAAAAGCAACCACGGCAGTCAGTATACTCATTATAGCTATAAGTATTGGTCTCTGAAAAATAATATGTGGAATACAATATAAGGTACTAATATGAAATAGAAACATACTTTTTTTTCTTTTTAAGTGCTCTACAAATTCTAATATAGACTAGACAATAACTGTATGTTTACTTATTGTTAAATTATCAGTATTCACTGTTGCAAATTCACATACACTCAATTCAACATACCATACAATGATATTCCATTTCTGTTATATTATTTTGTACACTAGTACTTTTAAACTCTACCATTTTTTCCATATTGCACTTCTTACAGTATGCCTAAAATGGTCAATATAGTAATCTATATAGGTTACTGGCTAAGGCTCTTGCCATCCCTATAGTGCCTTTTTAGGCAAGGTTCAAAGGACAAAACTACCACTGTAACGGATACAAGCAACCACAATCTGAAGGTAATGCTACTCAATACTAGAAGTCTGAACCTCAAGATGCACTCTCTTGAGGCACTCCTAAAAATGGAGGACATCAATATCTGTGCAGAAAACTGAGACCTGGTTCAAGGCTCTAGAGAGCACCCCTGCAATACCAGGCTACAACTCATACCACACTTTTCGGCCACCACACCAGGACCAAAACATTAAAGGTGGAGGAGTGTCCGTATTCACCAAGAATATTCACACCTCCAGGCTTGTTGCCCAATACAATGCATCTGAAATTCTCCAGGTGCAACTAACACTAGGTAAGACTGCTACAGATCCCCCACCATGCCCCAAGATTTTCATTACACCTTTCTAAACATATTGGTAAATATTAAGATACAGCCAAACACCCTAATACTGGGTGAGTTCAACTACCCTGCCATTAACTGGGAAAACTACTCCTGTACCAACACCTTTGCTCAACAGTTCTTAGAATTTGTAAATTCCAATGCCCTAGAGCAACTAATTCATAGTCCCACCAGAGGTACCAATATTCTAGACATGGTCATTACCAACATGGAAGATTGATGCTCCACACCAGTGGTCACCCCTTTGTTAGTCAGATCAGACCATAAACTAATCACCCTTGACATCCACATCCCACCCTCACCCCCCTTTAAGGAAACCTCCATAAAAAACTTCTCCCAAAACCAACTTCATGCTTCCCAAGTCAGAAGTAACAAACTTCATGACACCCATGCAGATGGGAACTGGAAGTTCAACTACTGAATCCTACACTAAGGTGCTGTATGAGTACATTCACCCGTGCATGGACTGAGCCATCCCAAATAGAACCAAGACGCTGTCCTCTAAAAAAAGGAAGCCAATCTGGTGGTCCTCTGCCATAAACAAGTTGTACAACAGAAGGAAGAAACTGTTGCAGAAAAGCGGAAGAACCCAGGATTCAAAAAACTCCCTCATCAGCCTCAGTAGAAAGCTGAGATCCCTCATAAAATCTTCCAAAACTAGTTAAAAAAACAAAATTGCCAAAGATTCCAAAGATAACCACAATGCATTCTACAGCTATGTGAAGAATCTAAATGGCAATACTCAGATCTGCTCTGAGCTACAGCAGAATGGCACTAACTATACTGATCTCAAAGATATTGCCTATATCCTGGCAGATAGATTCAGTGCCAACTTCACCCCCCCTCTCACCCCCTAAAGAGCACATCTCAATACTGAAAGTATGCCAAATTCTGGTAATCACGGCCACTCAGGTAAAAAACACACTCTCCAAAGCCAAGAATACAGCATCTATGGGACCAGATGACATTCTGGGCTGTGTATCACATGAACTACAAAATGAACTGGCACCTCACCCATGTGCCATGTTTAATCATAGTTTCACCTCAGGCTTCGTGCCCACAGAGTGGCATACAGCTACAGTCATCCCACTCCACAAGGGGGGATCCACTTTGGATCCCAGGAACTACCATCCCATCAGTCTGACAAGCCTGATCTGGAAGGCCATGGAATGTATTATCATGGAACTTATAAACAAAGACAATGGCAACCTTCAAATACTGGACCCCACCCAGTTTGGGTTCGTGAAGGGATGATCTTGCCTCCTGAACCTGATCGACTTCTTTGAAGCAGTCTCCAGAGATGTGGACAAGGTTAAGGTGGTTCACACAGCCTACTTGGACCTTGCTAAGGCTTTCGACACTATCCCCCACTTTGGAATCATAGATAAACTTACTAAGCTGGGCATTAATCCCTACATCACTCAATGGGTTACAAACTAGCTTACTAACAGAATACACACTGTAAAAGTAGATAATTCCAAATTCAGCTCCAGACAAGTGACAAGTGGTGTACCGCAGGGTTCTGTCCTGGGACCACTCTTGTTTGGCATCTACTTCTCTGAAGTACAGTACAACACTAAGGGACTCTGGCTTACAAAGTTCGCAGATGACTGCAAGCTGGTAGCCATTACTGAATCCCCAAATGATGTGGATATACTACAAAAGGGCCTTACCGAAGCAAATGCCTGGTGCCAGAGCCATGAGCTCATGCTAAATGCCAAAAAATGTACAGTTGCCCCCTTTGGGAAAACCCATGTACCTGTGAACTACTACATAGGTGGCAGTACACTAAACACCGAAAGTGTAATAAGAAACCTAGGGACACAGGTGGACAGTGGTCTCACCTTTGATAACCACAGAGACATAACAGTCAGAAAATCCTTCTACGTAGCACACCTCATCATTAAGGGCTTTTCATCCAGAAAAAAGGAGGTCATTGTCCCTCTGTATTCATCCCTCATTAGACCTATTATAGAATACAATGCCCCGTTTGGTATGTGCCTCACAAGACACCTGCGACAACTAGAAAGGTCGCAGAAATACCTCACAAAACAATCACAGGCCTAAAGCAGATACCTTATGCTGACCATCTAAAGAAACTCCAGCTATACTCTGTTGCATATCGCCAACTCAGAGGCGATCTCTGCCTAACATACCAGGCCATGTCAAACCCAGAGTTGCTGGACATGCTACACTTAAAGAAATCCCAATCCCTCCGAGCCACATGCTCCAGGGATCTTAACCTTGTCATCACAATGAATAGAACATGCTGGAGGGATAGGTTCCTGACCAAGAGACTCAAGAGGAACCTTGATGATTGGATGGGAGATAGGAAATTCACGCCGGAGAGCACATCAGTAGCCCTGCCAGACAGGGGGTCCAGGAAAGTAAATATTTGTGGGAAGCAATAGCCAGGGAATCATTATGGCTAGGCTTGTATAGGCCCTAGGGCTGATAGCCTAGTACCTACCTATGAACCTATGAAAGAACACATGTATTCATTATGGAAAATTAATATTGCACATTTCAGCAATGTGTATTTCCTTTCAAGTTCTTAAAAATTGCCTCAGTCCTAAAGACATTGTAAACTTGGCTATGACATTGCTGGCTTAAAATCCATTATTTCTGGCATAAGATAATTTATTAGTACTTTCTTTTTAGAAATATCAGAATATTTGGTTAATTTCAGACAAAAAGTAAACTAATACATTGATGTGAAGGTAGAAATGTTATCAGTTATTATTTAGGACTATTTTAACAGCTGCTACATTTGTACTACCTAGATCCAGATTCCTAAACAAGCTCTACTTTGGGTAGCAATACCAAAGTGGTAAGGATATGACAGATCCTAAGATCATGATCCGGCAATAAATACTAGTACAGTATACATTATACAAATATCTAATGTTTTTCATGAGAAGGCAGATTCCTCTTAATCAGACAGGAACCCCAGTTTGTTGAATGAAATGTGGTAGTCTGTATATGTGAGTTTTATTTAAGTTAATTTACAGTGTCCATGTGGGGAGGAAGGTAGATGGTGATTGACACTGGAGTTAATAGATGGAGGATATATTCAATGTTAGTGACTATTCACCTTTGTGTAATGCCAAGCATGCCTCATTGGAACCATTAGAAAGTAAAACAATTCATCTTTAATGACCTTGGCATCCTTCATAGTTCTGTTGTGGTGCCTTTGATCAAATGGCAACTGCATTAAGTCCCTTCTCATCCTAGATGAGTACACACCTAGGATTCAAGGGAGCTGATTGTCTCATTAGATGCTCAGTATAAATTCATACTTATATTCTTTTATTGCTAGACAAGAACTGTAACCATTGTGGCACATTATTTTTGGAGGTTTTCTTTTTAGAATTATTTCAGTATAACTCGCCTCCTAGAATGTAGACAAAGCTGTTGACACCAATACATTGCAACTGTGGTGCCATATTGATGTCTGAATCATACATTTTCATCATACAGTTTCCTTCTACCTGTGATATCCCTGCCTTGGACATTTCCTCAGTTTCTCATTGGTTGGGGGACATGCCAGTCTTCTCTTTCTTTTCCCATGTTGCTGCTTATTACTGCTCTTCTTTCTCCCATAACAGCCCATGATGACATCACTTTATCAAGCATAACAAGCTTAGTTACTGATCAAAGTTTGCTATCACCCTTCTTTGGATAATGAATTTCCTCTATCTTTCCTCGGTATCATTTGTTCATTTCTATAACATACTGCTACCAATTTCTTTCTTTTTACTAATTTTGTATTTCCAATCAGTGACTCTGCAATCACCTCCTTAATGTACATTGGGATTAAGATTCCCTCATTGTCATGTAACATAACTGCCTGTTTAGGTGTCCATGTGTCACTTTCTCTGCAAATGACCATGGACTCAAGGGTTGGGTGCATTTGTTTGGAAAGTGAAGAGAAGTGCATTACAGCTGAAGCAGGTAAAATGGTTAGAGGAAATTAACTATTCCATTTCAAGATATAGCTCAAGAAAAGTCTGAAACAAAATAATGAGCTATTTAATCTCTGTTCTGATGGTAATCACTATATCCCTTACTATTTATAACTGTTAAAATGGCTGAGTCACTACAATTATATTGCAATACCAATATAGCAGAGACCTTTGTTATTTCTTGAGTGTATGACCAACAGTCAGGGAAAGCAAAGGTGTGGGTACTGCGTCCAATGGAGGTCCACCATTACAATTTTACAACATATAAGGGTGCTTTGTTTCATAAATCCTGCTTTAATTGTTACATTAATAAAATGTATCTTTATCACAGTTCTAGAAGATGAAGAAGGAACATGGTAACTATTCTCTTTACAAGAAATCAAACTATTAGGGAACATAAAATATTACAACTACCTTTTCTGCTGGTGACTAATTATATCATAGTGAATGTAGCAGTACTGAAAGTTTACTACTGACTGAAGTTTTGTTTAACACCATCAGCAAAGGTGTTTTTAACCCTCACAGCCTCTGACAACTATTCATCAACTTTTAAAATTTGTCATTGGTATCTGTTTGTGGTAATATCCTATGGGCAGGATTCACGGAGGCTTACACGGAGTTTAAGAGTAGTGTAAGCCTCCGTGTAAGCCTCCCGATCCAGGAACAGCCCAAACCTCCATGTAAGAGACTAGCTAAAACGTCTCTTACATGGACTGGGCGTGGAAATGCTCAATACCTCATTTGCAGCTCAAAGATATGCAAATGAGGTATTTGAGCGATCCAGGAAGCCCAAACCAGTCCATGTAATGGATGTTTTAGCTGCAGAAATGTACTCAGCTGACAACTGAGTACATTTCTGCAAAATTTACAACGGAGCTATGTCAGCTCCAAATAAAGGTTGCATATGTGTCATCTAGCATGCCAATGGCCAAAAATGTGGCCATTGGCATTAAAAAGTGATGCAAAATTATTTAAAATAACATTTTTTTTTCGGGGGATTTTGATGTTTAACTGCAGCGCACACCTGTGCAAACAGGGTGCGCTGCCTAAAAGTGAAAACCGAAGCTTATAAGCCCACAATTGTGGGTTTTATGTAGTACATGGAATGACAATGCAGAGACTAGCAGACCAAAAACAATATGGCCACCGTGTAGTGGTTGCCAAGGGGGGGAAGCTCAGCGTAAGAGATGTAACTAAACATTACTAGGCAATCCTATGTAAATGAGGGTTACAATACTGAATCACACTGTCACATAGCTAATGAGCACTTTTCGAGTAGTATAAGAGTTACAGAAGGGGGAGGAATAGAGTAAGAGGTAGGTGACATCACGGGGGAAAATGATAGAAGTAAATGTATCACATTGGAGAGCAGTGTAACATGACAGATGACAGAAAGACATCAGGGAGAGAGGTGTGTCACTAGGAAAATCAAGAAATAGAGGGTGTACACTATCCCTACACTCAAACTTTCTTGATATACATGCATGCGCGCATGTGCGCATGTGTAGGGCAGGTTCATCATGTGGGAGCGTGTCGCAAACCGTTTTAAACGGTTTGCACGGGCATGCACGTGTGTAAGGCAATGTAAACATCAGGAAGCCTGTTGCCTGATGTATAAGGCTGTGTGCACGCGTTTTACCATGAATCAGCCAAGTCCAAACCGTGTAAGTATGTGTGCACGCGTTTAAGTCACTGTGAGCGTGCTTATGCTGGTGTGCACATTGCTCCCCCTGAGGAAACAGAGAGGAAAAAGGAAACAACCAGATTACAAGGAAGCTGTCAGAGAATACTGCTGGAGTTAATTGGTGATAACAATTAGAAGCAGGCAATTACACAGGCAGACTAGAAGCCCAACCCAGCACTTAAAACACTGCAAACAGCAGTGCAGGGTGTTTCTCTCAAGAGATACTGCAAGAAAGGAGTAAGCTATCAGAATTGAAAACTGAAAAAGCTGAACTCAGAGCAGAAATGCTAGGGACTGCCATAGCTGTTATAATCAGGCATAGGCGAATTGCTGAGGGTGGTGACAATGCAGATGCTGACAGACAACCCAGAGTGAGGAGAAGGAGAAGAGTATACAGGCCCAGGGTCACCTACCATGGGTTACATGAGCTGGAGATAGTAGAGTGCTACAGAGTGGACAGAGACTTTCTGCAGCAAATTGTTGAGCTGTTCAGGCCACGTCTCACACACAGAACCAACAGAGGGGAACCCATCCCAGTGGAAACCAAGGTATGTGTTGGCCTAAAAATACTAGCAACAGGTACCTTCCAGAGACCAACTGGTGGTATGATGGGGATATCACAGGCATCAGCCTCCAGGGTACTGCACCAGTTCCTGGATGCCATGTCAGCACATGTCAGTGATCATGTATATTTCCCTAATGCCCGTGAGGTTGTGGCCAGCAATATGCATCTCTTCCAGCAAATAGCGGGATACCCTGAGGTACTGGGTGCAATAGACTGCACGCACATACACATCAAAGCACCAGCCGGTGAGCGGGGTAGAGCCTATATTAACCACAAGGGATTCCCCTCCATCAACTGCCAGGTCATGTGTGATGCCCAGGGCATAATAATGAATGTGTGTGCTGGCTGCCCTGGGAGCTACCACAATTCCCACATCTGGCATCTGACGCAGCTGTACCAATCATTTGCCAGTGGGGACTTCCTACACGGACACCTAGTGGGGGATGCAGGTTATGCACTTGAGCCATGGCTGATGACTCCCATCAGAAATGCACACACACCTGAACAGGAACGCCATAATGAGGCACACGCACAAACATGTAATGTCATAGAGCGTGTGTTTGGGCTGCTCAAGTCATGGTTCCGGTGTCTGGACATATCTGGTGGAGCCTTGCAGTACACACCAACTACATGTACCCAAATGATCATGATATGTGCTATGCTACATAATATGATCCTGCGGAAACAGCTGCAGCAGGACCAGCATAGGGCTGGGCCAAACATACCCCCACCATTGCCAAGGCCACCACAGGCAGAGGGTGACTCGGAGGAGGAACAACCTGACCTTGCCCCAGTAGGCAGAAGAAGGCGTGCCCAGTATGCCCTGGCCTTGGCAAAGAGGCAACGCATAGCACATACACTGGCTCAGTAGGAACACTGGGACTGATATCCCCTCCGACTCACTCATATAGTAACAGGGACGCCTAACATGACACAACCTGCTTCCAAACATGTACAGGGAGTGTAGTATGTGCATCCGACAGAGGCAGCCCTGCAGCACCACCTGAGGCATGAATGCCATGTGTTAAGTAATGTAACACCATGTACCATATGCACACCTGAGGACCCTGACTAACATCCACCCTCACCAATCATGAACCACAAAACACAAACCCACCTTCATAGGTACCACAAGGGATAGGAACCTAGATGTAATGCTACCCAATGCCAGAAGTATAAACAGCAAGATACGTGCAGTGTAAATGCACACAGTATAGAGAATGTAGATATCAGTGCTGTTATAGAAAACTGGGTCAAAGCCCACATCAGCACCCTAACACTACCAGGTCACACCTCATACAGTGATGTACAGCTGCAAAACATGGAACAAGCTACAAAACGAGGGTGACTAGCAATAAATGTCATGGATAACCACACCCCCATGTTGGTACCACAACAAAAAGCAGCATGGATTAGCCATGGTCAAATACCAATGGCTAAAACTGCCTACCACTATATATCTTGCTGCAGACCACTGTCCTAATAGCAGGAACTGCACCAGGCCTATGTTGGAATACATGAAGATATCAAGCCCCCCAAACCACATTATATTGCTTGACTGAAAATACCTACACATACACCATAGTTTCATAGTTTCATAGTTTACTACTAGGCTATCTGCCCTAGTGCATTTATAAGCCTAGCCATAGTGATGTGGCTATTGCCACCCCTTATAGTGGTAATAAGTGTACAGAATAGATTCCGAATATTGTGCCTCTGACTTAGTAGTGACACATTATGACCCCTTTACTTAATCTAATTTATTGACTGTGCCTCTGTCTAGTAGTGACACAGGGAGGACCCCTGGGGTAAACCTACGATCTCACATCCACTTGTCCAGATTTCTCTTGAAGAGAGTCAGTGAGGGACTCTGTCTAACATGAACTGAGATTCTGTGCTAGAGTGTGAGAAGCCTCTGAGTTATGAATCTGTCCCTCCAGCATGTCCTATACATGTATTAGCTCTCATGGTTCTGGTGGATTTGGATTGCTTGCAGTGGAGCATGTCCACCAAATCCTGATTGGACATGGTCTTGTATGTCAGGCATAGGTCACCTGTAAGTAGGCGGTATGCTACTGAATAGAGCTGGATTTTCTTTAGTCTGGAAGCATATGACGTGTGCTGTAGACCCTTGATCCTCTTGGTAAGGTACTTTTGGGGTCTCTCCAGCTGTTGCAAGTGCTGGGTGAGGTACATACCAAATGGGGCTTTGTATTCAATCATGGGCCTGATAAGGGAGAAGTATAGGGGTACAATGACCTCCTTTGATCTGGATGGAAAACCCTTCATGATAAGGTGGGCAAGATAGAAAGTCTTTCTAACCACTTTGGCAACATGAGTGTCAAATGAGAGGTCACTATCTACATGGGTCCCCAGGTGTCTGATTTTTTTTCTGTGCTCAGTGGGTTGCTGTCTATGTGTTAATTTGTGGGTACTTTGTTCCTCCCAAAGGGGATGACTACACATCAGTTGCATTCAGTTTCAGGCCATGATTCCGGCACCAGCTATCTGTTTTTGTGAGGGCATTCTGTAGGATGTGTGTGCCGGCTGATGTATTCACTATGGTGCCTAGGCTGCAGTCATCTGCAAACTGTGTCAGCCACAACCCTCCTATGTTCTCTTTCACATCTGAAAAGTAAATGCCAAATAAGAGGGGTCCCAGGACAGATCCCTGTGGGACATCACTTGTGACTGGCTTTGAATCTGACAAGGCACCTGCAATGTCAACTTTATGGGTTCTGTTTTTTAGCCATTTTGCAACCTATCCTGTGACATATGGATTTATATTTCAGCTGTTGAGCTTGTCTATGATGCCTGAGTGGGGTATTGTGTCAAAGGCCTTAGCCAAGTGTAGGTAGGCTGTGTGGACCGCTTAGCCCTCATCAATGGCCCTACTGACAGTTTCAAAATAGTCAACTAGGTTCAAAAGGCAGGATCTGTCCTTTACAAAGCTGAACTGGGTGGGATCAAGAGTCTGTAGGTCACCAATGTCTATGTTTAAGAGCTCCATAATGACTCTTTCCATAGCTTTGCAGACAAGGCTGGTTAAGCTTGTGTGGTGGTAGTTCCCAGGGTCTGTGGAGGCATCTCCTTTGTGGAGTGGGACCACTGTTGCTGTACGCCAGTGTTCAGGTACATATCCTGTAGCAAGGCTAAGGTTAAATATCATTTTTATATACAGGTTTAGCCCCTCTTGGAGTTCACGTAGCACGCAACTGGGGATACCATCAGGTCCCATTGATGCTGTGTTTTTGTCTTTGCTGAGTGCGGCTCTCACATGGACATCTGAGATGACAGTGAGGTTACATTCAGCTGTGATAACTATCATCTTGTGGGGGTGAGGGAGGGAGAAAATTGCACTGAACCTGTCTGCCAGAATATTGCCAATATCTGTCGGGTCACTGAAATTTATGTTGTTGTGTACCAACTCTGAGCATATCTGAGGGTTCCCACCCAGGTTTCTGACATAACTGAAGAAGGCATTGTGGTTATCTTTATTGTCTTTGGTGATTTTTGTCTCAAAGTTGACCTTGGATGTCTTTATGAGAGAATGTAGCTTTTTACTAGTGCTGATCACAGCTGCCTTCCTTTTAGGAGATTTAGCTCTGTTTTGCATTAGTATCCTTCTTTTGTGATACAGTTCGTTTATGGCTGGGGTCCACCAGACAGGCCACTTTCCCTTGGTGGAGAGGGTCTTGGTTTTATTTGTGATTGCATGGTCCATGCTTTCTTGGAGATGTCCATAGAAAGCGTTTGTGAAGGAGTCACCATTGTGTGTTGTGGTTTCCACTGGCCCAGTGGGCTTAAAGGATACCATCTCAGTCTGAAGAAGTGTGAAGTCAGCTTTTGAGAAGTTTGTCACTATACTCTTTGTATTATACTAGCACCAACACATTTGTAGAAAATTTCCCAGAATCCATCAAACAAAATGGACAAGCAAAATGTAACACTTCCACAAGAGGTGTAAGCATACTGGATGTGATAATCGGAAATATGTGTACTGGATGTCAAGATGAGAAGTGTATCCCTCACTGGTAAGACCAGACCATAGAGTAATCACACTGTAGTTACACATCCCGACCCCAGTCCCTGGCCAGAATACCACAGAGAAACACATGTATAAAGCATAGCTTGCAGCCCTACAAACTGATGTGGAATCCATGAAAGGCCCTGTGCAAGTCCAGAATATGGGACACACTGCAGAACATGTTATACAGGCATTCCATGAACACAGCCAAGAGTGCTTGGAGTCTGAAATCACAAATAACAACAAGACACAATGCCATACACCCAGGCATCTGGCATGCTGGACTCCAGCAATTACTAAACCATTGAAGAGAATGAGGAAGCTACCACATGATAGATCAAACATAAAAAGTGAAGTAATCAATGATCACTAGTATAGATTCATAGATTAGTACTAAGCTAACTGCCCTTGCGAGCTATTTTAAGCCTAGCCAATTATCCCTTGTGAGACTCAAACCCTGCACCTTGCATTTGCAAGGCAAACACCTTAACCATTAGGCCACTCTCCCAACCCCTTGGCAATAAAATGTGTCCACACATACAATCCACTAAGGCCAGGCAAAACAAGTAGAATCTGTGAATCCAGAGGCAATGTGACACCTGTCCCAAGTACACAAACAACAACAACTCACCCCAATAAATACAAATATATGTGATAGACACAACCAGGTAGCCAAACCGGAGCCTGAGCACCCCCAAATCAGTACTGTTAAAACTAGTCAGGAAGAGAAGGTAACCACATACACCACAAACCCAGTCCCACATAGACCTACAACGACTGTAAACCAAACACATAAACACAAAAACATTCCCAGAGGCCCTAATTACAAACACACAACACCAACACAAGCCTCCAAAGCAGACACCCAATAAAACAACCTCCAGACATAGCACATGTAACACATAGTACACAAAGCTGGTGTGCCAAACAGTCACAGGAGAGAAGGAGAGACAACATGCCTGATACAGTTGTAATAGGTGACTCCATAGTGAGACATGCTGCTGTTCCAGGGATGGCTTGCACCTGTTACCCATGAGCGTCTGGATATTGCCTAAGGCTTTTGCAACCTACAGAGATCCTTTCATAGGCAAGGCTGAAAAGACCAACCCACCACCATAGAAAACAAAACTGGAAAGAAACAGAAGGATAATGCTGATCAATGCCAGACGTGTAAACCTCAATATGCATGCTCCTGAGGCCTTCCCCAGTATGGAGAACATCGATGCCTGTCCAGTGATAGAAACCTGCTGCAAGCCTCATGACAGCACACCAGCACTACCAGGTAGTACCACATATCATGTGTTATGGCCACAAAACCTGGAACAAAACATAAAAGGAGGGTGAGTATCCATATTCAGCACAGACACCTATACATCCAGTTAACTGACAATGCTTACGTCATTGCAGTCCACCCATGTGCAACTAACCATAGGCAAGACTGCTGTACAGTCTGTAGCATGCTACAGACCACACTCTCACACACAGGAACCCCACCCCACTGTCCTGAAGACAGTGGACAGTATGAATGTACCACCAAATACAAAACAAGGTACACACAAATTACCACATAGGTGGTAAACCATTATGTATGGAAGGAGTAATCAGGGACCTAGTGACACAAGTGGACAGTAACCTGTTATGTGACAGTCACATTGCCAATCTGGCTAGGAAGACTGTCTATATTGGACACTGTATCATGAAAGGAGTCACATCTACATCAACAAAGGTCATTGTGCCCCTATACTGTTCCCTTATCAGACCCATAATGTAGTACAATGCCTCATTTGGGATGTACATTACCTGGCACCTGCAGCAGTTAGAAAGACCTCAAAGGTACCTCACCAAGAGTTAGAAAGGGTCTCAAATATATGTCATATGCTGCCTGGCTGTAGACACCACAGCTGAATGCAGTCACATACAGCCTACACAGAGGCATTGTATGTCTGTTGTACAAGTCCATGTCCAACACAGAAGTAATGGACATGCTCCACCCCAGAAAACTCAAAGCCATCGGAGCTGTGTGAGTCAGAGATGTCAACCTCAACACATAATGAAATAGGATGTGCTGGAGGGACAGATACCTAACCCTGAGGCTCTCCACACCCTGGAACAGAATACCACTACATGTTAGGCAGAGCCCCTCACTGACACTCTTCAACAGGAAGTTGGCAAAATGGATGGATAATTGTAGATGTACACTGGGGGTCTTTACTGTGTCATGTCCAGACAGAGGCACAGCTAAGTAAATCATAAATGGCCATAATATTCACATAGCAAGGGTGGCAAAAGCCACACACACTGTGGCTAGGCTTACAAATGCCCTAGGGTGGATAGCCTAGTATGAACCTATGAACCTATTATGATACAAATTGTACAGGACACTAAGGATAATCCCAAGGCTGCTGCAACTGATGGTAGGAAGCGTGTTGTGAATTCCCAAATATGCTCTGGATCACACAAATATTACAAACAACATACCAAACACACACACGTATTGCCAACATACATCCTGACAGGTGCAGTGCAACCCCCCCCCCATAATGCAAAATATCTTTCCCAGCAGACTGCTGCCTCCCTGACATTATGTCAGCCTTACCACAGGATATGTACCCAAAGAGCAGTGTATAACAATAATGGTTGTTCTCAAGAAAGGTGTCGCCTGAATGGATACTAAAAACAACCACCACAGAATCCTGAGAAGCTTGGTCTGCACAGCTATGGAAAGGATCAGCATGTACCGCAGACATAAAGATATTGGGGATCTATTGACACCCGACCCTACCCAGTGTGGGTTTATTAAGTGCAGACCCTGCCCCTAAACATGTGTGACTCAGTTGAAACAGTAATTGAGGTCACTGACGAGGGCAATGTGGTCCACACAGCATAGCTGGACCTTGCAAAGCCTTCCATACAATACCCTACGTGTTCAATATAGATATGCTCACCAGCTTATATATACACCCCTATGTCACTAGAGGGGTTGCAAACCAGACCAATGACAGAACTGACATGGTCAGACATACTGCAGCCATGTCAGACTACAAAATACATATAACAGGTATCCCACAAAGCTTGGTCCTGGGACCTTCCCCATCTGGTATATATGCCCCATAGGTACAGGCCAACATGTAAGGACTGTGCCTGAACATGTTTGCAGAGGACTACAAACTGCCCAACATATCTGACACTCCAGCTGACACAAGCATCCCACAAAAGGGCCACATAGAAACAGACAACTGGTGCCATAGCCATGCCAGCAAGCTAAATGGAGAAAACGGTATAGTCAACCTCTGTGGATATACAGTAAGTGACCACCAATTACCACATAGGTGTTAACCCATTACATACTTAACATGTAATGACAGACCTGGGTACGCAAGGTGATAGATATCCTGCATTGGACAAACATGTGGCTGTAGTGTTAACAGAAACAATCCATATACCAACCTAATCATGAAGGTTATGACATCTAGATAAGAGGAGGTCATTGTGGTTCTGCAGTTATCCTTCATCAGCGTTACAATTGACTACAACAGCCCCTGTGGGGTGTACCTCAGCAGACACCTCCATCAACTGTAAAGTCCACAACAGTACCTCACCAGGAGTATCAAAGAGCTTGAACAGATGTAATGTGTTGCCTGATTAAACAGAGTGCAACTCCACACACTGCCATGCTGGCCACCCAGACGCAAGCTGTGCCTGATGTAGAAAGCCATGTCCAAGCTGGAATCAAAGAACATGCTGCACCTTGTACAATCTGAATGGCAGTGAGCTATGCACATGAGGGACCTGAACCCCATCACTGACATACATAGGACAAGCTGTACTGCATTATCCATAACACAGAAGCCACCCCCACGCATGAGTAAACTACCAGTACAGGTTATCCATAGAGTCACTCGTTGATTCTCCTCAACAGGAATCTTAATGAGTGGATGGGAGATGGTAGGTTTACCCTGGGTATTACTGTTATGTCATTGGTAGACAGAGGCACAGTATACTAAACATGACATATGTCATGGCAAACTACACTTACAATGTGTTGAAGGACAAACACACTCTCTGACTAGCATTAGAAATGGCCTAGGGCATATCGGTAGTGTTTGCCAATGTACACCTATGTTGTGGAATACACTACTGATGTTGGACGAGGCTGTTGTAAGTAGTTAATATCTGAACATAATGCAACATGGTCAGATGTGCACAACTGGACCCTAACCAGGCTGTTGTGCTCACTATGGAAATGTAAAGCAGTGATAGGACTAAAGCCCAGGATACTGTCCACCACAGTGAAAGTACTGAACCACTACACTATACAGTACTACAGTGTTAGGTCAGTATGAACCGATGCTGACAATTGTATGCAAAGTATCCCATGCAAAACCTGCAGGCACAGTATAATCCCTGTTGTGTTCACACAAAAAGCATTTGGACAGTAACTACACAACATGACACAGAACACACAACCATAAACAGGAGATATTTGTTGAAGTTCACACTCATCCACAAATGTGATGGGCTGCAGAGTTCAACATATGGAAAGCTCACACTGGGAATGCTCACACACTTGATAAATGAGACATCTTTCACACAACATGCCATGGGAAGGCTGAACTGGGCATGCTCACACACTTAGTCCAAATATCAGTTTAGCATTTTGCCACATATATCTGGTATATGTACATGTTATTCCAGTAACCAACAACATTATAGCAATCTGACCAGTGCTCACACTTAAATGACTACAGAGACATACATGATATAGTGGATTTCCCCCATATGCAAACATCTTCCACAGATACACAAGTTGTTCATACAAACAGGAAATGTTATGGCAATAAAGACCTGCAAATACTGCTATCAGCACCAAATAATGTGCATCTGACAGTTAAACATATGAGTGTAGAGGTCAACACTAGGCTGTTTGCCCTAGAGAATGACAGATAATCCAGAGTGTGTGTGTGTGGGTGATTGTGGTTGGTCTGTGTGCACGTCTGTATGAGGGAAATGTTCCTTTTAGCAACCGGGAAAACACACCACAGGATGCTCATTCCCCTTCCTAAACACTGATGATGTCAGCACCCTATAAGTATATCAGGAGAAAGGAAATCTCCCAGTAATGCGAATAGCGCGCTCTGCTAATGTGTCCGTCTCTAGTGTCATAGCATAGGTAGGAGTTTAAATCCAGCAAGTGTGTGTGAAGGGGGGTTAGTGTGTGTGTATGAAAGGAACATCCCTTTTGGCAACTGTGAAAACACACCACAGGATGCCCATTCCCCTTTCTAAACACTGATGATGTCAGCACCCTATAAGTATATCAGGAGAAAGGAAATCTCCCAGTACTGCAAATAGCGCGCTCTGCTAATGCGTCCGTCTCCAGTGTCATAATGTAGTTAGGTAGGGGTTTGAATCCAGCAAGTGTGTGTGAAGGGGGGGTTAGTGTGTGTGTATGAAAAGAGCATCCCTTTTGGCAACTGTGAAAACACACCACAGGATCCCCATTCCCCTTTCTAAACACTGATGATATCAGCACCCTATAAGTATATCAGGAGAAAAGAAATCTCCCAGTAATGCGAATAGCGCGCTCCGCTAATGCACCCATCTCTAGTGTCATAACATAGTTCGGTAGTTGTTTGAATCCGGCAAGTGTGTGTGAAAAGAGGTTAGTGTGTGTGTAAGTTTGTATAAAAAGAACATCCCTTTTGGCAACTGGGAAAACACACTACAGGATGCACATACCCCTTTGTAAACAATAGCACAATTACTTATGGCTTTTGATTCCAGACATGTCACGTGTGTTTTGCTCACACAGAATGCCCATGTGTGCGGGTTGTTTCTCACAATAATGCATGACATCGATTAAACCAGTTATGGCAATACACACATGATGTATTTGTGTGCCAAATACACATATGTACCTGTGACCTTCAATAGTTACCATGTGTGATGCCTGCCACATGTGAATACATGGTATTTGCAAGGGGTAACATTATGACTGTGGTCTTCTGTGCAGGTGCTGCATGTGGGATGTGTATATACAGTGTGAGATGTAGATGCTATCAACCTAGCAGTGAGGTATACACACCTGGTCTGGGGCATATAGTCTACATGTTGTTGATGAACAGGTGCTGCATGTTTTCACCTGTTGTGGGAGTGGTAAGAAGTTGTTCCATAGCAATGCAGTGACTGCATGCTAAGAACCTTTCAGCTAGGGTGTTGTAGCTACAGTAATTCATTAGCATTCAGTAATATGTCAGCATTCCTGGTGAGGGTATGATGCCAACCAAGGTCAGGGTTCTACCAGCCTATGCCACTTGCTCAGTGAGCTCTTCCATGTTCCCTATCATGTATTCCAGTGAGGGACATCACACGTCAGCTGTAGTGGCATGGACAATGATTGAGTCATATGTGTCCATGCATCTGACTGACCTGTATGCTTGTGTTATGTGGTGGACCATAGTGCCCCATGAGCATATCACTGTGACCTTCACCTTGTCCAGCCTGGTGAGCATGACCTCACTGTACCGGACAATAAAAGTACCTAACACAACTGCAGCAGGAGTGTTGTATAGCTGTACAGACTGTGCTTGTTTGGCACACAGGATTTGTGTGCTATGTGTTATGTGTGCTGTGTTCAGGCCTAACATATGCCTGTGTACCAGCTGCAGAGGTGTCTGCCACTCAGGCAGGATGCCATTCTTAGGCTCCACGAATGGCCCGGTGTGTTCCCGTGCTTGTATTGCTGTCAGTGTAGGTCTACATCAGACTAGTATTGCAGTCACTGTAGTATTTCATGCCACCTGACAGGTTATGCCAGTACTGGGTTCAGAGTGCTTAGTCCACAGTTTGGCTATGTGTTGCCATCTCATACATGTGTTGTACATCCATGGGTAGGGGATAGAGTTGACTGTGTACATGTGGCAGCTGTGACATTACTACATGACTCACATATTCCACAACTGTACCATAGAGGTGACTGACAACTGACCTTTGCACATGCTACCATAGTATTGAGATTGCATTGGTGATTAACAGCACATAGGGCCAATGGTGAACAAGATACATAGGTTCATAGGTTCATACTAGGCTATCCGCCCTAGGGCATTTATAAACCTAGCCAGAATGTGTGTGGCTTTCACCATGCATTGTAAATCTATCTTGCTATGCCCTTTTCCAAGGTTAGTATACTGTGCCTCTGTCTAACAGTGACACATAAGAGATACCCAGGGTAAACCTACAATGTCCCATCCAGTCATTAATATTCCTCTTGAAGACAGCCACTGAGTGATTCTGCCTAACCTGTATTGGGATAATATTCCAGAGTGAAGGGAGCCTCTGAGTTATGAATGTGTCCCTCCAGCATGTCCTATGTATATCACTCCTGAGGTTCAAGTCTTTCCAGCGTGTAGCTTGATGGGATTTGGATATTCTGAGGTGCAGCATGACCATTAAGTCAGGGTTTGACATGGCTTTATATGTCAGGCACAGATTGCCTATGAAGAGGCAGTATGCCACTGAGTAGAGCTGCTGTTTCTTTAACCAGTCAGTATGTGGCATCTGTTTGAGCCCTTTGATCCTCTTGTTGAGCTAGTTTTGTGGTCTTTCCAGTTGCTGCAGGTGTCTGGTAAGGTGCATGCCAACAGGGGCATTGTAGTCAATTATGGGCATGATGAGGGATGAGTAAAGAGGCACAATGTCCTCCCCTGATCTACATGTGAATCCCTTCATGATGAGGTGGCCTATATAAAATGTTTTTCTAACCACTTTGGCCATGTGGTTGTCAAATGAGAGAATGCTATCAACTTGTGTACCCCAAGGTCCATAATTCCTTCTTCTGTACTTAATGGATTAACACATATGTGGTACTTTGTGATAACTTTGTTTTTGCCAAAGGGGATGATTATACACTTTTTGGCATTCAGCTTGAGGCCATGGCTGTGGCACAAGTCGTCTGTTTCTAAGAGGCCCTTTTGGAGGATGCGTGTGTTGGCTGGAGAGTTGATTATGGCGTCCAGTTTGCAGTCATCTGCAACTTGCTCAGCCACAGTCCTTCCATGTCGGCCTGTACCTCTGATAAATATATACTGAACAAGGCAGATCCCAGGGCTGAGCCTTGTGGGACACCACTTGTAACTGGTTTTGAGGCTGACATGGCTCCAGCAATTCTAACCATGTGTGTTCTGCCCTTGAGCCACTGTGCAATATATGTAGTGACATAGGGGTTAATATGTACACTGGTGAGCTTCCCTAGAATGCACAAGTGGGGTATTGTATCAAAGGCTTATGCAAGGTCCAGGTAGGCTGTGTAGACCACCTTCCCCTTGGCAGTGGCCTTGGTGACTGTTTCAAAGAAATCAAACAGGTTTGAGAGGCAGGATCTGCCATTAACAAAGCCAAACTGTGTATGATGCAGTGTCTGTAGGTCCCCAATATCTATATTTATGAGGTTCATGATGATCCTTGCCATAGGTTTGCAGACCAAGCTATTCAGACTTATGGGGCGATAGTGTCCAGGATCCGTTAAGGCACCACCTAAATGTAGAGGGACCACTGTTGCTGTACGCCACTCTTTGGCCACATATCATGTAGTAAGGCTGGGATTGAACAGTAGTGTTATGTCTGGGTGTAGCTCTTCTTGGAGTTCATGTAGGACACAGCCTGGGACACTGTCTGGTCCCATTGATGCAGTGTTTATTGCTTTGGAGAGGGCAGCTCTTACCTGAGCATCTGAGATGTCGGGGGCAGCACTCTGCTGGGAGAAATATTTGCCCTTTTGGTGTGGAGGGGGGGAGAAGGTAGCAGTGAACCTGTCCACTAGGATGTTGGCAATGTCTGTGTGTTTGGTATTTCTTTTAACATTTTGGACTACCTCTGAGCATATCTGGGAATTACCACCCAGGTTCCTAACATAACTAAAGAAAGCCTTGTGATTATCCACAGTGTCTTGTGGAATTTTCTCTCAAAGATGGCCTTAGACAATCTTATGAGTGCCTGTAGTTTTCGTCTAATACTCATCAGTGATGCCTTCACATTTTGGGAGTTTGTTGTATCATTTAGTAGCTTCATCCTTCTATTGTATAGTTTGTTTATGGCTGGTGTCCACCACACAGGACATCTGCCTTTGGAGGATTGGGTCTTGCTTTTATTTGGGATTGCATGATCCATGCATTCCTGAAGGTGTCCATAGAATGCCTTTATACAGGTATCTGCAGTCTGGTCCATATTTTCAACAGGCCTGGGGGCTTTGAAGGTTTCCACATCATTTATGAGGAGTGTGAACTTGCTTTACATGAGTTGTTGACTGTATTCTTCTGTGCAGGGGGTGGCCTTGGGATGTGAATATCCAGTGAGATTTGTTTATGGTCTGATCTTACCAGTGAGAGTTACACTTCTGGTCTGGAGCATAGAGTCCCCATGTTGGTGATGATCAGGTTCAGTATGTTTTCCCCTCTTGTGTCAGTGGTAACAAGTTGTTCCATAGCATTTTGGTATATAAATTCTAGTAATCTTTGGGCTAGGGTGTTGGAGCTACAGTCATGCTCCCAGTCTATTTTTGGGTAGTTTAACTCACCCAATATAATGGTGCATGGACAGATCTACATATTTCCAACTGTTTTCAGGAAGGCCAAGTGCAGTTCTTGTGTTTGTGAGGGTGGTCTGTAGCAGGCTATAACCTGGAAGGCAGTTTTACCCACTGTTACTTGCATATGGATAGTCTCTAATGTTTGGTGCTTTGCCACCAACCTGGAGGTGTGGGTATCTTGGATGAATATCAATACACCCCCTCCTTTAGTGGTTTTGTGCAAGTTTTGGGCCTGAAAAGCATGGTATGAGGTATAACTTGGTAGTGCTGGGGTGCTGTTGGTAGCCCTGAATCCGGTATCTGTTACTGCACAGATAGCGATGTTCTCCATGCTGAGGAATGTTTTGAGTGTGTGCATCATCAGGTTTAGAGTCCTGCAGTGGCATATATGACTGCTCACGTGGACAGATGCCAGGTAAGTCATATGCAAAGTGTCACAGGCAACGTATATGTGAACAGGAGAAACAGTGACATTCTGTCAAGTGAGACATGAACATACATATAGTAAGCTATGCAGATGTCACTAGGAGTCCACAGAAGCTGTGTAACTCTGCATGGCAGGTTGGATCAGTATTCCAGGGTAACTGCAAGGAAACATGCATGCAAACATAGCTACTGTAAGCAGGGCTGCATATAGTCCATTGTACAACAAACAAGCTGTACCACTTTCAGTAGGTAACACTGCAAATGCTCACCAGCTGACATATGAATACCTATGTCACCAAAGGTGATACTTACCAGACCACGGACAGAAATGACATGGCCAGAAACGCTGCATCCCACATGAACACATATCACAAGCAACACAGACCTCACAAAGTCAGTGTTCTTAACAGGCACAGCCCATAAGGCCAAACACAATGTGTGACACACTTATAATAGGTGATGCCATAGTCAGACACACTGACGTCCCACTCTCCAGACTGAGCAAGGTGAGGGTCACATTTAGCTACCTGTCGGGTGATAGAATGTGCCACATAACACAAGCACTCAGGTCACTCCACAGCAAGTACAAGTATGAGGCAGTCATTGTCCATGCTGGTGTGAACAACCTGAGACGTACCTCCCTGGACCACATGAAAAGAGACACAGAGGAGCTCTTACATCACCCTCTCAAACTCAAGATTCCCACACAGCCTTCATGAAGACACAGGAGAGTATAGATTTCTCTGAAAACACCATCATACTGGGTGACTTCAACTACCCAAATACAGACTGTGAACATTACTCAAGCCACAATACCCAAGCTCTAGGGTTCCCATAGTTCAGAAACTCTTTAGCTATGGAACAAGTAGTCAACATTCCCACAAGAGGGGAAAATATACTAGACCTGATCATCACAAACATGAGTACAAAATGCTCACCATTTGAAGTATATCCCTCATTGTTGCAATCGAACCATATACTAATCACAGTGGAGTACTGGATCCCCCACATATGCAAACCTCAAACACATCTATGTGTGTGCAGGAAATGCCCCTATTAGCAACTGTGAAAGTACACTACAGGATGCAGATTCCCCTTTTGAAACACTGATGATGTCAGCACTCTATAACTATATTACCTGAATTAAAGCTCCCCAGTAATTCGTATAGTGCGCTCTGCTAATGCGTTTGTCTCTAGCATCATAACATAATTAGGTAGGGGTTTGAATCCTGCAAAGGGAATGTGTGTGAGTGGGGTTTGTGTGTGTGCATAATGCTGTAAGGGAAAAGTGCCTTTTGCCAAATGGGAGAACACACTACAGGGTGCACATCCCTCTTCCTAAACACAGATGATGTCAGCACCCTCTAAGTACAGCATTAGAAAGGATTTCTCCTACTAATGCAAATAGCGCACTCTGCTAATGTGTCTGTCTCTAGTGTCATAACACAGTTAGGTAGGGGTTTGAATCTTGCAAATGGAAAGTATGTGTTTTAGTGTGAGTGGGGTTAGTGTGTGTGCACAATGCTGGGGATGGGATGTGGCTTTTGACAAATGGGGCTATGCACTGCAGGGTGCACATTTCCCTTAACAAACAGTGATGTTGACAGCACCCTATACAAACAACATGACAACAGACAACTGCCAGTACTCAGTATAGTTCTACATGCTACTGTAACACGCACATGTACCAGAACATACCTAGATAGTGTTTTGAAACCTGAATGTGGCAAGTGTGTGGATGTGGGATGTTTCTGTGTGTGCATTTCCGTATGGAAAACATGTTGGATGTGGCAATCAGGGAACCACAGTACCTGATGCACATTACACTTTTAAACTAATGAGGTTGCCTGCAACCTGTGAGTACAGGTAGAGAAGAGGAAATCGGTAGTAATCCAAATAGTGCACTTTTCAAATGTGTACCTGTCATGTGTCGACAGCTACTCATGTAGGGTAATAAATAATGGAAATGGCAGGTGAGCGTGTGCATGTGTGGGGTAGCAGGGTGTGTGTAAATGCATGTGTGACAGAACAGATACATATAGCTGAATCTACAATACAGCACATGATGCACATTCCCATAGTCAATGGTAGCATGTGATGGTGTGCAGCTGGTAGACTTTGGTAAGTAGTATGGGTGCAGATAACAATTCAGGACATTCATACAGTTACTGCAGCAGGAATGCTGGGATATACACACAATCATAGTGGAACAGTGAACAGTTACCAACATGTTACTACTTATACACATCTATGTAGTCACCCTGTGCATCAGCAACGTGTTTACCTTTTCCTGCACTGATGTTGTAGTATGCAGGAGGTGGCACAGTGTCATCATATGCACAGGGTGTGGGTTAGGTATGCCCAAGCCAGCCACTGGTACCACCAATTGACACGTGTGTGTATGTGTGTTTGTGAGGGGCAGCAGTACAGGGTGGACCAGTGTTGGTGCAGTGTGTGTGTGTATGTGTTTGCCCTAGGTGTTAAATTTTTGCATGTGTGTAAGCACGCACACAGTCCCACATAATGGCTGCCATGTACAAGGTTTTGTGGACAGCCACAGACTGCACCTGTCAGGTCATCCAGATCAGTGTCTGTGGGCACGGACACGGTACCTGTGCCTGGCAGGGGTGCTACGGACCATATCCGGTACTAACCTAGACTGGGTACTGTCTTCGGAAGCAGGTGTGTGTTGACTGGACACAGTTCCCTGTTGGGACTGTCCAGAGCCACGTGCACATGGTCTCCTGGGGCGTCCTGATGACAGCACTAACCCAGCATTGCTGGGGCTGCTGCTGGCACTTGAGGTGCGTGAGTGGGCCTGATGTCGTCTGTGGCGACTGCCAGCTGGTGCTGTTGCCGGCATACGGCCAAGTCGACGCCACAAACGCACACCATAGCCCTGGCCCATGGACATCTGGTTGTGGAGCAGCTGTTGCATGTCCCCACAACGTCTGTCAACGGCATCTGTGAAATTACGAATAGCATTCGCAATGTCACGCATGCCATCTGTCATGGCTGTGCGACATGCTGTCAGCTCCCTCAGACCCTGTCTGGTGTACCTTTCCATACGCACCTGTGCCTGCATAACAGTCTGAAACATAGTGGAGGTTGACATACCTCCTTAGGCACGTCGGCCAGAGGCAGTACGGCCACGGATGCCCCCACGAGAACCCATGGGCGACTGTCTGCATGGTACCATTGGAGGACCCTGCTCATGGCTGCTTTGTGGGGATGCATGTACCACAGGTACCACATTACCCTGATCTATGCCCAATGCATACTGTCCATCACCTAGGGACAATGGTGACAAAGGATGTAACGGCAGGATGACTGTGTGCATTGAAGGGGTTGACAGCTGTGTACTGTCAATTGGCTGACCAATGGCGGACCCAGACACACCTTCCTGCACCATTATAGACATTTCCTCATCATCAGTACCTGGGGCACAAGATTCAGGTTCCCTGCTGCAGGTCACCAGAGCAGCACCAGAACCTACGGGAGGAAAACAGGGAACACAGATTACAGTCTCAAGACATATTTTACGGTGATGCACTTCAATACAAATGCACACATTCAGAAATGGACTCATGGACACACACACACATGCATACATGGGCACAGGCACATTTGCACACATGGCACCCCACAGTACACACACACATCAGTACTGAGATACACTACTCTTACTAGTATTAACTTGAGTATTGCAGGTATTATTAAACACACTCACCAGCATGTATACTACTGAGTTACACTACTCTTACTAGTATTATAAATAGTTTTTCAGGTAATGATAAACACACTCACCAGCATGTATGGCCTGCCTCATTGCTAGATGGGAGGGACCTGGAAATATGAAGAAAGTAATGTCAGTGGGCACAAGTGTGCCATTGTTTTTGCATATGATACAGTACAGTAGTACACCAGTTCCCTTATACACATCAGCTGCTCATAATGCCAGTATCACACATGCACAATTACATATCATGATGACAGATACATACCACGTGCACACCTTATGCATGCATGAAGTAACAGTGTACAGAACAGTCATATGTACATATGGCATCTTACCTGCACGCTCAGTGTCTTGCTGCTGTGTGGATCCAACCTTCATCATGATGCAAGTCTGATGCTGTTGTTGTTCTGGGGCTGGATCCACGACACTTAGCAGTAGCCCCTCCTGTCTAGTGAGGGGGGGTGTGGCCACCCCCCCCCCCACCTGTGGCAACCTGTTGCCTGTGGATATCTGCAGCATGCTGGTGGACATTTCTAATCAAATCACTGCAGTGATGTCTCACCTGCTCATATGTCCTATCATGCATGCCAACATCATTTATCCTGCTGACAAGGTTTTGCCACAGTGCAGACCTCTCCTGCTGATTCTGGGTGGTGTGTGAAAACAGGATGTCATAGTCACGCACCAGGCTCTGGTGGATCACTTCGTCCTCTGCAGCAGAGTATGCAGGGTTCCTTTTTGGAGCCATATCTCCCTGGAAAAGTACACAAACAGGATATCAGCAGAGTATGTCAGCAATATATGGTACACATTCTATACATAAAGTATTAAATTGTAGTTATTACTGCTTGGTTGTAACTTGATTAAAGTGTAGCTATCATTCTAAGTCTTTTGGATTAAGCACTTGGCCTTCAGACCAGTTGTTTTACATTAGGAAGGTTTGTGGAAAGCACTGTGGTGGCAGGACAGGTAGCTTTCATCCTTCTAAGTTGGGAACTGCTGATTGAGAGTCCAGTGTCCAAGTGTATTAGTTCTGGTATAAGCAGTTGGGCTTCAGGCCAGTTATTTAACATTAACAAGGTTTGTGGTCTGCACTCTTGTGTGAGAATAGGCTGTACTCTGCCATTCATAGCTGGGAACTTCTGGTTTAAGGTTTATAGTGCCTGCATATTTGAACTGTATCTTACTGACATTGGTACACCTTGTTTGCTGTAGCATACACTACATCCAAGCCTCCTGAATCTAGCTTTGTTTATATGCTTGTTATTTGTTAGCTTGTTATTTCACTGGTACGCTAATTCCACATAATACACAGCTTCTCAGCACTTCTGTGAATCACTACTGATAACTGGCCTTGTGTTCTAAGCTATGGAAGTTTTAAGTATGGAAGACATGTACAGCAATATTACATATGTATATATATCAGGACTATGTACACACAACCTATCTCATGGACATACCTATAGATAGTGAACTATGATACATTTGGAGGTTTCACAGTAAACACAGTATTAACCTGCTACTTTGCATTACCTGTGTTTGTGTCAACTATTGCTGTGTCACTGGTGCTAATTGCTGTTTGCTGCTGCTGCTGCTGGTTTTGTTGCTGTGATGATGCAGTTTTTTTTATTGCTGCCTTTATTTCTTCTCTCTCTCTCTCTCTCTCTCTTTCTCCATCGGTTTGGTGCAATGAATGTATTGCATGTGTGGAGTGTTAGTACTGGATGCTTTTGTAGGTATCTGCATAGGTCCATGTGATGGCCTCTGCACCAATTGTAAGGCAGCATTTGCTAATTGCATGCAGCCAGTTGTGTACTGATTGCATGTCTCACTGTGATTTCAGGACAGTGCTATAAAAGGGTATGTGAGATAGGCATTGCCCTTTCAGATTGTAAGGGTGTGGACCATGCTGGTATGCTGTCAACAGTGTTCTGTGAGTGTGAAGGTTAGTAAGTCTCTCATGATTCATGCTGTGTTGTAAATTCAGGTTGCTGCATTTCTCTCACCTGTTCCCTGTGGTGAGTGTGTATGCATACTGACACCTACAACTATATTTCCATATGTATTAATATAATATAATATATATATATATATATATATATATATATATATATATATATATATATATAAATATAATATATATATATATATATATATATATATATGTACATATACATACTTTCATATATGTACATTAGCTTACATTATTAAGTACAAGCTAACAATTAGCAGGGCTGTTTCTGTTAACACTAAACTAGTATGGGAATCCAGTAATTGGGACAGTAAAAGTCTGCCTGACATGCTTTGGGTAGTAGACATACTATATTGCCTTTATCTTCATTCCTACTATTACATGTTCTACTTATTTTAGCACTATATTCCTGTATGAGAGTCATGGCTTACTGGTAGGTCATACAGACTAGTGTTACAATGGTCTTGTGGTAGGGCCTAATAGTATGCTTTTATTTTGCTTTCAAATTGAGTGCAGGGCCTGTCAATCAAAGTGCTGAAGGCACCTTTAAGCAGTTAAAAGGGTTAGTACGTCTCACAGGAGTCAGCCTGTGTTGTAGATTCTGGTTGCTGCATTTATCTTCACTGTTTCCTGTAGTGAGTGTGTATGAATACTGACACCTACAACTATATTTCATATGTATTAATATATATATATGTATATATATATATATATATATATATATATATATATATATATATATATGTATGTACATATACATACTTTCATATATGTACATTACCTTACATTATTATGTACAAGCTAACAATTAACAGGGCTGTTTCTGTTAACACTAAACTAGTATGGGAATCCAGTAATTCGGACATTAAAAATCTACCTGACATGCTTTGGGTAGTACACATCCTATATTGCCTTTATATTCATTCCTACTATTACATGTTATATTTATTTTAGCACTATGTTCTTGTATGAGAGTCATGGCTTAGTGATACTAAGGTCCTGGGTTCGAGACTGACAGTGGGAATTTATTTTGCTTTCAAATTGAGTACAGGGCCTGTCAATCAAAGTGCTGAAGGCACCTTTAAGCAGTTAAAAGGGTTAGTAAGTCTCACAGGAGTCAGGCTGTGTTGTAGATTCTGGTTGCTGCATTTATCTTCACTGTTTTCTGTAGTGAGTGTGTATGAATACTGACACCTACAACTATATTTCATATGTATTAATATATATATATATGTATATATATATATATATATATATATATATATATATATATATATATATATATATATATATATGTATATGTGTGTGTGTGTGTGTACATATACATAATTTCATATATGTACATTACCTTACATTATTATGTACAAGCTAACAATTAGCAGGGCTGTTTCTGTTAACACTAAACTAGTATGGGAATCCAGTAATTCGGACATTAAAAATCTACCTGACATGCTTTGGGTAGTACACATCCTATATTGCCTTTATATTCATTCCTACTATTACGTTATATTTATTTTAGCACTATGTTCTTGTATGAGAGTCATGGCTTAGTGGTACTAAGGTCCTGGGTTCGAGACTGACAGTGAGAATTTATTTTTCTTTCGAAATGAGTACAGGACCTGTCAATCAAAATTGCCAAAGGCACTTTTAAGCACTTAAAACCAGGTCTGCGCTCGTTTGCGCGGAGCTCACGCATGCGCACTGGCGGTGAGCTCCGCTAACACACGCACACCTCCATGCAAACGGTGTGCACTGGGTTAAACCTTAATTGGCTATTAACACGCATGTTAAGCTAAGCACAGCTAGTTGCACACAGTTTGAGCCTGTTAAACCAGTGCTTAGCTACGGGCAAGCAATTTGCAGCCTTTGAAACACTACTCAGCTACAGGCACTCTGTCTCACCTTGTTTGACAGCAGCTTAGCTATCAGTACATTTCTAAATATTTTTATTATTGTATTACTTGAAAATATATGATCCATTTCATTCCATTTTACAAAAGGAAATACTTTTACATTTGTACAATACTTTCAGGGGCCTTTTTAGTGCTTATTTACAAAAATAAAAAGGATGTTGTGTGGGCTCGAACCTTGCCTGCCTGCTCTTAAGCCAAAAACTCTACCGCTATGCTATTACTTCTTGGCTTACTTTGCATATTTAGTTCTTATATCCTTTTCCACTGATTGCTAACTGCAGTTGCGCTAGTAGCACACCCGCGCACACGAGCGCATGCATTAGCAAACATTTACGGGGTTTTAAAAAAAATAAAAAAGTTTTCATTTTACATTTTATAACATCTGTTCACTTTTTACATTTTACATTGCTGGTCTGTGGGGGCATGTGTTGTGTAGTGTGTTTATTCACATTTCCATGGCCTCTCGTGGGTGTTTACTTTCTGCCATTCTAGACTTCCGGGGGCGTGTCCGCTTGCAGGGCTTAGCCTACGGACACGCCCCCTACTGTCTTACATGGACCGTGTAAGACTTACAGTGTGATTCAGCATGCCTCATGCACCTCATGCATATGCATGACATGCTGACATCACACCGTTTAACTGCAGCCTCCGTGTAAGAGTTATAACTCTTACACGGAGGCTTCCTGAATCCTGCCCTATGTCTTATCGAAGTTAAGTTCTGGTAAAAGACAAAGGTTTTGTGTTTTTATAAAACCTAGTAATTTTGCTTATTCCAACAGTAGACTAAAACTGTCACTGCCTTGATTTTGCCTATTTGATAGCCTTCTTCCAAATTATGGAGGAGATAGATTATCTTCTGTGCAGAAGACTTGATTGCTAGAGGATATTTAAAATAAGGCAGTATATGCAGGATGTACATAAATGACATTAGCTTGTTTTCTGACTCAGGCACATATAAAAAGTATGAACATGATATAAGCTAATTAAGGTGTTGAAAATGTTGCACAAAGCTGATAAACATTCATATCTCCCATTAATTTCATGTTAAACGTAGCATTTATTCCACTTTCTCTTTCTCTGTCCCTTCATACAATAAACATATTGTGTCTTTTATTTCATTGTTCATCCCTTTCTTTTTACTTTTATGTGGTCTTTTGTTATTGTACAGCAATATTCTACCTTTTCTTCTCCCTTTTTACTTTCATACCTTCTCCCAGCCTATCTCTCCATCCCTTCTTCCCTTGCTACTCTTCAGCCTGCTGTGTCTTAACGAGGGCATTTATAACACTATTTTTTTATATAAATGCTCAACAGTACAGGTAATATGCAAGCCAAAATGTTTGTTACTGGTTAGTTGGTCTATGCTCAGAACATTGAACATAGTAATATACTTGCATTCTGTCATGATGGTAAAAAGCCAGAATGTAATTGTTGCATTTTCTCACTTTCCCCCTCTTCTCTGAGTTTGTGCTATTGCTGTTTCAGATTGGAAAATATATCTATTTCTGTGAATACAAAGAATTTCCAACTGCCTAAACTGCATTGCCTTCTCATTTTTTATGACTTTATGCTCTAATTAACTAAACTGTATATTATTTTTTTAATTTGTATTTTACTATTTGTACATAAATTATGGTTTCTGTGTCCAACACTTGTATTACATATTGTCTATTAATTTAGTTCTTGCATATGGTTTTCTTGTCTTTGGTATCTGTGGAGCTTTTCTTACCTGTAACTCTACTAAAAAGGTGCTCTCAGCTCAATCATATGATCTTGCTTGACAAACAGAAATAAATATTTGAATGAATGAATAAATAAATAAATAAATAAATAAATAGTACAAATAGATTTAGACTGCACAGGGCACAGGTATGACTACAACATGGGTTCTAGTGGCAACAGCCACAACAGACTATATAAAGTAAATATTACCTCACCTGGGAATAAGTCACTGTTATTTATAGATTCTCCAGTAAAAAAAAAAAAATAAATAATAATAATAATAATAATAATAATAACAATAATAATAATAATAATAATACCCATTTTGCTAACAGAATAGGTCTACTGACCACACACAAGGGGTGACCTGGGAGCGATATTTGGTTAAGTCAGTTACTCAAGGTCATACAATAGGCAAAAGAGGTACTCTGGAACAAGCTACCCATCTGTGTCAAGCAACGTTCTTCATTATCACTCTTCAACAAAAATCTTGATGAGTAGGTCATGATGGGAAATAGGAAATACACCCCGGGGATCACTTTTGTGTCTCTGCTCGACAGTGGCACAGGAAAATAACTTTCTTGGGTGGTGTAAGCCATGGAACCTTGCTGGCTAGGCTTACATAGGCCCTTGGGCCAATAGTCTAGTACCTACCTATGAACCTATGAACCTATGAACCTATGAGAGAATCAAACCCTGTACCACAGGAAATGCAGCTGACAGACAACCATTTGCAACAAATACCATATGGTTAGTGCTAATATCATCAGTAACAGTAGTAAGAGTTTTTTGTTAGGAAATTGCGTTGAGGGAATTAAAGAAGTAACACTTCAAAAACAATGGAGGAAAAAAAGGATGGCTATGTGGAAAATGCCAAGTCTTTATCAGACAATCTAAAGGTGACACAAGTATTCCCTGTATACACTTAGAATCTCCTTGTGTTTTGACTGGAGTGCTTCTCAAACAATCTGGAAATATATCGCTGATAAGTATATTTCTTGGCACTTTTCAGAGTTCTGCATTGTCTTAATTTTTGCCTGACTGAATTATTTTATATATTTGCTGACATTGTTTGCTATTTTCTCATATGTTCTGAAACTGCCCCCCCCCACCCCATTCCTGTGGTGGTGTTAAAATTTATAAAACTGGTCTAACATTGTTTTTAAGTGATTTTCAACTGTTGAGCTGTTGAGGGCTACACACTCCAGTCCAATAGCCATTTTTCTGCTTTAAAACTATTTGTTTTACCATATCTGTTTTAATTATTGAAAAAAAACAAAAAAAGAAATCTATCTCTCTACTCGTTTCCCACCTTTCTATAACCAGTAGTGTCTGGTTTTCAGATTTTGCTGAATTCTGGGCTGTTTTGTAGTTTCTGTGTTGCCCAGACCTTACTAAGATAGAAGGAAGCCTCTCTGTTCATCAGTGAAAGTGGTGAGCTTTCAGCAACCTATCTGTCACTGGAGGAGCAGTTTTAGCTCAGAATTTGCAGTTTTATTGGCCATTTTGGGCTATTTCTAACCCTTTCATCTTTCTGTTTAAAAACCCATGTTTGCGCAGTTTTGCTCATCACACACAACACCATTTAACTAGGGTTAAACTATTCCCGGTGCCAGAAAGTCTGCTCTTCTAATTTTCCTTTAAAACTATCCATAGTTTCATAGTTTCATAGTATAGTACTAGGCTATCTGCCCTGGGGCATTTGTAAGTCTAGCCATAGTGATGTGGCTTTTGCCACCCCATGAAATGGTACAAAAATGTACAGAATAAATCTAGAATACTGTGCCTCTGTCTAGTAGTGACACAGTGAAGGTCTCCTTATATAATAGAATTAGTTTACTGTGCCCCTGTCTAGCAGTGACACAGATGTGACCCCTGGGGTAAACTTACGATCTCCCATCCACTCATCAAGATTTCTCTTGAAGAGAGTCAGTGAGGGGCTCTGCCTAATACGAACTGGGATCCTGTTCCAAAGCATGGGAAGCCTATGGGTTATGAATCTATCCCTCCAGCATGTCCTATTCATACTTGTGCCGAGGTTTAAGTCTTTAGCTCTCGTGGTCCTGATAACTGTTTCTTTGTGCTCAACACTTGTTCAAAACTCATTGCAAACACTAAATAATCTACAAATTATGCAGCACTCAACTTTCCTCACTTGTTAGGAGGAAAAAAGTATTTAGTACTTAAATTAATACGTACCTATCCAGGCATGTCTAAGGGTCAGCTCCTGATGAATCTGGGCATCTTGGGGCAATGTAGCAATTGCCTCATGTACACTGACAGTCCTCTCCTGCTACCACCCAACACTGCAACATATGAGAGATGCACTTATATAGCCAAACTGGAAGCCAAGCTCTCTCCACCCAAGACTGTACTAGACAGTCAAGAGGAGAAGTTAAACACCATACCACACTCAACACATAGTCCATCAAAACTTACACCACCTAAACCCACAAATAGTAACACAAAATACACACCTACATTCATGGAGGCTCTCACTAAAAATCTGCCCAAACATCAGAGACCTCCAAAGCTGAAATGCAAGCAACCACCACCCCCCAATACTACCCAAATGACACATAGCCCACAAAATCAGAGTGCCACTCAACCTCAGCCCATAAGGCAAAACAACGTACCAACACACTAGTCATAGGTGACTCTATAGTCAGTTACACTGATGTCCCACACACCAGGCTAAACAAGGAGAAAGTTACTGTCAGCTGCCTGTCAGATGCCAGGATCTGCCACATAATGCAAGTGCTCAGGTTACTCCAGAACAAGTACAAATATGACTCTGGCATTGTCCATGTTGGTGTGAATGACCTAAGACATACCTCCCTGCACTAAATGAAAGGAGACATGGAGAAGCTCTTGGATAATGTAGCCCAGACAGGTATGACCCTAGCCCTGAGTAGCATCCTGCCATCACCCTGAATGATACCACAATACAATGACAAAATGATTGACTTCAACAATCGGCTAAGCTTCTGGTGTCATTCTAATGGGATCCAGTGTCTTTCTGCCTGGGATGACATGATTAACAGACCACAATGCTTTGCCAGAGATGGCCTGCACCTGTCGCCCCTGAGATTCCGGATACTGGTTAAGGCTCTTGCCACCCCTATAGTGCTTTTTTTAGGCAAGTTTCAAATGAAAAACTCACCACCATAGAGGGTATAAGCAAGCAAAATCTGAGGGTAATGCTACTCAGTGCTAGAAGTCTAAACCTCAAAATGCACTCCCTCGAGGCACTCCTTAAAATGGAGAACATCGACATCTGTGCAGTGACAGAGACCTGGTTCAAGGCTCTAGACAGCACCCCTGCATTAACAGGCTATAACACATACCACACCTTTCGGCCACCTAACCTGGACCGAAACACTAGAGGAGGCATGTCCATATTCATTAAGGATATCCACAACTCCAGGCTAAGTGCTCAACATAATGCAGCCGAAATTATCCAAGTGCAACTAACACTGGGAAAGACTGCAATCCAGTTTGTAGCTTGTTAGAGATCCCCTGCCATGCTCCAGGATGCCCACTCCACATTTCTTGATATACTGGGTAATATTAAGGTAAATCCCAATACCCTAATAATGGATGATTTCAACTAACCCACCATCAACTGGGAAAACTACTCATGTACTAACTCATTTGCACAACAATTTCTGGAATTCATAAATTCCAACTCCCTGGATCAGCTTGTCCATACCCCCACCAGGGGCAGCAATATCCTGGACCTGGTCATAACCAATATGGGCAAGTGATGTTCTATGCTAGAGGTAAACTCCTCGCTGGTCAGATCCAACCACAAGCTAATCACCCTAGACATCAATATCTCTCTCCCACCCCCCATTAAGGAAAGCACCATAAAAAACTTCTCCAAAGCCAACTTTATGCTTCTTAAGACAGAAGTGGCAAGCTTCACGACACCCATACAGACGGAAAATAGAGGTACAACTGCTGAATCCTATACTAATGCATTGTAGAAGCACATACACGAATGTATGGATTGTGCCATCCCCAACAGAACCAAGACTCTATACTCCAAATAAAGGAAGCCAATCTGGTGGTCCCCTGCCATAAACAAACTCTACAACAGAAGGAAGAAGCTGTTGCAAAAAAGAGTAAAATCCCCTGATTGCAGGAACTCCCTTGTCAGCCTCAGTAAGAAGCTGAGATCCCTCATAAAACCCTCCAAAGCTAGTTACGAAAATAAAATCACCACTGATTCTAAAGACAACCACAAAGCATTCTACAGCTATGTCAAGAATCTCAATGGCAACACTCAGATCTGTTCTGAGTTACAGCACAATGGCACTAAATATACAGAATCAACTGATATTGCCAACATCCTGACAGATAGGTTCAGTGCTAACTTCACCCCCCCTAAAGGGCCCATCTCTGTACCAGAAGAATGCAAAGCCCCTGTAATCAGGGCTTCACAAGAAAAGTCTGCATTCTCCAAAGACAAGAAAGCAGCATCCATAGGACCCGACAACATCCCAGGCTGCATTCTGCATGAACTACAGAATGAACTGGCACCCCACCTAAGCACCATGTTCAATCATAGCCTCACTTCAGGCTTTGTGCCTACTGAATGGTGCACAGTGACAGTTATCCCACTCCACAAAGGGGGTGCCACCACAGACCCTGGGATTTACCATCCCATTAACCTGACAAGCCTGGTCTGCAGGCCATGGAACTTGTCATCTTGGAGTTTATAAACAAGGACATAGGTAACCTCCAAACTCTGGACCCCACTAGTTTGGGTTTGTAAAAGGTAGGTCATGTCTCCTTAACCTGACTGACTTCTTAGAAGCAGCCACCAGAGCCGTGGATGAGGGTAAGGTGGTGCACACAGCCTATCTTGACCTTGCCAAGGCTTTTGACACCATCCCTCACTCTGGAATTATAGATAAACTTATTAGACTGGGCATAAATCCCTATGTCACAAGATGGGTGGCCAACTGGCTCACTGACAGAACCCACACAGTGAAAGTAGCCGACTCCAAATCCAACTTCAGACCAGTGCAAGTGGAGTACCACAGAGCTCAGTCCAGGGTCCTCTCCTGTTTGGCATCTACTTCTCAGAAGTCCAAGCTAATACAGCAGGTCTTTGGCTAACAAAGTTCACAGACGACTGCAAACTAGGTGCCATAATAGAATCACCTAATGATGTGGACATTCTAGAAAGGGGCCTTACTGAGATTGATGCTTGGTGTCAAAGTCATGGCCTCAAGCTCAAAGCCATGAAGTGCATTGTCATCCCCTTTGGGAAAACACTGTACCCATGAACTACCACATAGGTGGTAGCCTACTAAACAACAAAAGTGTGATAAGAGACCTTGGGACACAGGTGGACAGTAGTCTCTTCTTTGATAATCACATCACCACAGTAGTTAGGAAATCCTTCTGCGTGGCACACCTCATCACAAAGGGGTTCACCTCCAGAAAAAAAGAGGTAATTGTTGCTCTCTATTCATCCCTCATCAGACCCATTATAGAGTACAACACCCCATTTGACATGTAACTTGCAAGACATCTACAACAACTAGAAAGGCCACAGAAATACCTCACTAAGAGGATTAGCGGCCTCAGACAGATGTCATACGCAAACCATCTCAAAAAAACTTCAGCTCTACTCTGTCGCTATCGCCTACTCAGAGGCGACCTCTGCCTAACATACAAAGCCATGTCAAACCCAGATCTGTTGGACATGCTACACTTAAAAAAAACACAGTCCCTCAGAGCCACCTGCTCTAGGGACCTAAACCTTGCCACCACAATAAACAGAACATGCTGGAGGGATAGATTCCTGTCTCAGAGGCTTCCCATGCTCTGGAACAGACTACCCATTCATGTCAAGCAAAGCTCCTCATTAGCCCTCTTTAAGAAAAATCTCGACAACTGGATGGGAAATAGGAAATTCATGCCAGGTATCACTTCTGTGGCTCTGCTAGACACGGGCGCAAGAAAATAACTTTCTTGGGTGGCAAAAGCCAGGGAACTTTTTTGGCTAGGCTTATATAGGCCCCAGGGCTTTTAGCCTAGTACCTACCTATGAACCTATATAATACCCACTTGAAGTCTACCCATGGGGAACACTAAGTTCTGCCACCACCATCATCGCAGTTAATACTGACAAGGAAAACAAGGACAACAAGGTCAGTTAACCTGCCCTTATAATAAAGAGTTCACCATCAGAGGGCTTAGATGAATGATCCCAGAAATGAAAAGAAATAGGGTTGCAGTCACTTGTCTAACAGGCTACATGATGAAAATAAACTAAGTTATTGTTAAATTAAAATCTGTGACTGTTTTGTAGAAAAAAAGCAGTGGGAATAAATAATCATGGGAAAGAAGTAATGAAGCATACATGTAGGATGTAAAAGGTGTCATGGAGACATCTCTGGATAAAGGTTTTACACAAACAATTACAGACATCCTCGCTTCCTCAGATCTTCAACTTATCTATCAAGTAAGTACATTAAACACTAAAATTAAAAGGCATGCTTTATAAGGGGCCATAAGGTTCTATACATATAGGAACAACTTTGGCAAATTGAATTCTGCTTTTAAAAAATACCTAATTTATTTGGGACTCAGATGGAACATTTTGGCTCAATGTATAGGCAAAGTTTTGAAAAGTATTTCCCAGCTTCCCCTTGTAAACTTAGAAATTTAGATCTAGATACAGAGTGTCTACAGATACTTATGTCTAATGCTCAAATCATAAACAGTAATCTGGCAGACAGTGTAGGCTGACCTTAGGCGATTAAGGGTTTGAAAGTATCACTGAAATATGGTATAGCCCTGATAACTCTCTAGTTTTCATCAAGAATGTCAGTTGGCATCACTGTTTTCAAAGTAACATAATTTCAGGAGGGGTTTAATATGCATAAAATGGAAACACTTAATCTCGAAATACTGAAATGTCGAATTTCAGTATCTCGAGACTATAAAGTCAAAATTTGAAAATAGTGAAAGTGCATAGTTGCGAATTCGAATATCTCAAATTCGTGGTTATGGCTTTATGCTACGTAATGTCCAGGATTTATGAGGATGGTGTGCGGTGCCATGTGTGGATTTAGGTGTTATGTCAGGTAGGTGAGTGTTTTGTAAGGGTTTTGGGTGGGAGTTTGAGTGTATGTGAGTATGCTGATATGTGTGTGTGTGTGTGTGTGTGTGTGTGTGTGTGTGTGTGTGTGTGTGTGTTTACTGTTTGTGCGATCTCAGAGTTAGTATATATAAGTAGGGGGGTGTGGAGGCACAGCCCCCCACTTGGGGGGTGCAGGGTGGCTTGCCCCCCTGCTTATTTGTGTTGTAGGTTTGTGGATGTGTGTTGTTTTGTTTGTTTATGTTGTGGTGTGGGTGTTGTGGTATATGTGTGGTCTGGTGTGTGCTGTGTTTTAGGTGTTTTGATTTTCGCGGTTTTGGGCTTCATGGTTTTGCTGTTTCAGTGTTGTATGGATTAAATTTCATGGTCTCGAAAAACTGAAATTCGAGATTTCAGTATTTAGAGATTATGAAGTGAATCCGCATAAAACATATATCCCTCTAACATATTACAAGGTGAAATTTTAAGAATAAATCTTACTTTGGGAAAGAAGCTAAAATATAGTAGACTTTTACAGAAGTTTTAACAAACTTTTACAGGGACTTAAATTCATAATTTAAGAACAAGTATGCATTTGTAGCAAGAGTGCAAATTCTCTGAACATTGACTGGTCATTATGTTCAAGGGTAGATCACTAAAAGAAAGACACTGCTGGATTCCTTTGTCTCTCTCTCTCTCCCTCAGAGATACAGATAAATAGCCTACAGTCCCTCAACAGGAAACAGTATATTTTTTGTCATATGGTCTAATCAGGATACCATGGTCAATTTGTGCATCTTTTGTCCTGAGTTAGGAAATTCTGACTTTTTGAACATCATAAGGTAGATCTTCGACACATATTTGCAGAACATTCTGCTATAAGGCAGTTCATAATAATATGTACTTAAGTAACTTTTGAAGTGAATGTACATCATGTACAGACATGGGATTGGTGCACAGTTATGTGCCCACTTTCAGTGAACTAGGGTTAAGAATACTTATACCAATGGTCAGTTCATTGTGCAAATGTTATACTACTCCCGCTGTGACATGTATACATTCTGTGCCTCACTAACAGTAATATGCCTACTGAATGGAAACTTTCAGTGTTTAAGCTTATATCAATAAGTATCCAAACACACATCTGCAAAATAATTCAGGCATAGCTCTAGCTCACACTCACTTAGTAAATTTTTTCAAAAAATTATTTTCGATCAACTATCTCGGTATATTGATATGTATAAAGTGATCACTCACAACAACAACATGGTTTCTGGTCTAGTAGGAGCACAAGGACAGCCTTATTCATCCTTATAGATGACACCCTCCAAAACCTTGACAAAGGTCTGCTAACAGCAGCCTGATTTATAGATCTTGCAAAATCCTTTGATTCTGCACACCAGTCAGTCTTTTGTATGCCTCTCATTAAATAATTAAATCAGAAGCATTACCACAATTTACTGGAATCTTACAGAAAAGATACTTTCAAGTTCAAATAGACAGTTTCATAACTAGTATTGGCCCTTCTTAAAAATGAGTCCCCAAAAGATGAATTCTGCCAACTCTACAGATCTCTTTAGTTGTCAATATGCTTTCCACAGACCTCTCAAATACTCAGATAACTTTATATTGAAATGGTATGGTAATTTACAGATCTAACACCTTCCTTCCTTCCTTCCTCAAATAAGGAAATATATATAGCAGGACCTTAGTCAGCTATTAATCTGGCTAATTAAACATAGGTTCCTTCTAAATACTAGCAAAAAACGAATCTGTAATTTTTGGGACATAACAAAAATAGACATAGTCTCACAAAACTAGAAAATTCCCACACTCATATGGAATACATTGAAACTGTCATTTCAGATATATAAGCATCTAACTAGATGGCATCCTTAACTTTTAAGACCATATGTGTATTATCAACATCTGAATTAATATTTGTTAAGAAACATTTCCAATTTCCTCTCCGCAGAAGTAAGAGTGGAAACTGGAAAATATGTCCTCCTTGCACAGCTTGGGTATGGGCATCAACACAATAGCCTCAAAAATTCCTCTCTACAATGGATAGTCAATGTTTTTTATAGACTCATTATCCTCTCTTCTCAAATGGAGCATCATTATTCTGAACTAAGTAAAGCAAAATGGTTCCATATTAAACAGAGTCATGGATTCCCTTACTCTTATTTTTAAACTAATCATTCTAAATTGACTCCCCTTCTTAGTCAGGAGGCTAAATTGACAAATTATTCTGGATCTATATTAAATCAGGGAAAAGTCACTTCAACTAATGGAATTTCATTGGAAATGCCATTCATCAAATTCTGCACCCTTGTTAATTATATATACCAACTCCAAATTCATACTACAGTGAGGAAAGGGCAAATTTTCCGATCTTCACTGTACCGCGATCTCACTATGAACAGTTTGATGAATGGCATGCTCGATATAAGTGCACCAAAAATGCTGTTCACTGAACTGAATTTTTGATATTCTAATAGGGACCCATTATTCTTGACCATCTTTCAACAGAACTCTAATACTAAATTGCACTGCAAAAAACACTCCTTCTTAGTTATGGCTCCTCATATTTGTGAATGCCTCCTGAAACATGTGAAACAATACCGCCTATCCTGCATTCAGAAATTTCCTGAAGAAATCCCTATTTAAGGAAGCTCACTGTGAATGTTTCCAGAAAAAGAAACATCACTTAGGGTTTATTGCAGTAATCTGATAACCTCATTATTTGCTCACACTTTGATTCCTCCATTTGCAGATGTCATATCATATAATAAAGATGGATAACACCTTCAGCAAATTTAAAACTAACTTATCCTTCACTCTTCCACATAATCTCCAAATACAGTATCACTCTTTTCTTTCGCTGAATCCTGATATTAACCTCCCTGACTAACAATCCTTCCCCATCTACATGCTTAAGCAGTAATGTATTATCTACATTTTCTTCTTTCTTCTCTCAGCTCATTTCTGTGTTGGTCATCCTTCTCATTCTAATCCTCATCAGAACTTATTAAGGATACAACTGCATTAAATTTGTAAACACTATACATAACTGTTTCTCACTCTATCTGCATATGTAACAGAGTCAAATGGAGTTTTTATACTAAAAATATGTTATATTGTTATTGTACTACCAATGTCATTAATTAATATTCCTAGCAGCCTACTGTAACAAATATTCCTAACTGCTGTTATGTGTTCACTGTACTAACTTATAAGTTACTTGGTCTACTTGATTTTTTTTAACTCCTAGGCTGAAGTTGAAAATAAAAAAATTAGCTTCAGGCTGAGGAAACAGTCCAACGTAATCCAAAAGAGCTGGAAAAATACCAGTAGAATTGATGCAAAAGTGCTTTAATAAGATGAGTAGGAATAAGTGCTTTCCTACTGATCTTATTAAAGCACTTTTGCATCAATTCTACTGGTATTTTTCCATCTCTTTTGGATTACGTTGGACTGGTTCCTCAGCCTTAAGCTAATTTTTCTTAGTTTGGTTTCTTGTTACTTTTGAAGTTGAAAATAGTCTATCTATCCTGGTTATCTACTTTTGAACATCACTGCAGGTGACTGTTATAAAATAAAATAATTAAGCAACAAGCAGTTAAGAGCAGGTCTTTTTCAATATTTAATGATGGCTTGTTGTAAACAGACAGTGCTTCATTAGGGTCTAAAAAGTGATGGACTGGTAATGGTGGCAGCAGGAGAGAAGCTATTAAACAATATGCCACACATAGATTGCAAGTGGTAGGAGTAGGAAAGCATCTGAGGAACACCACATCACACAAAATCTTGGGGATTCATTAATGGACTACTGCATTGTGTTAAGGGCCATAGTGAAAAGGGCTTGTTAACTTAATGTGGTATTTTATGAGTCATAGACACATTAGCCACAATGAGGAAGGAAGTCATTGTCTATTAATGTGCATGTCTAGGAATCTCAGTTAGCTACTGCAAAGTGCAGATCAGCACTTCCTATGGTAGTTAGCTGCAGTGTTAGCATAGTGTATGGACAGGCATCCCATTCCCCATCACTCTCTCACACACACAAATGTGCACACACATTTCATAGATTCATAGATTTATACACTGCTACTAGGCTAATGACCCAAGGCACCTTCCTAAGCCTAGTCAAGTGGATAATGATGTCTTGCATCCAAACAGGACACTGAGGGCCAGGCAGTTATAAGCTACCTCTCTCCATAAGGGACATGTGTGCCAGGCCTGGTGTAAATTTCCTATTCCACATCCACTTGTCTAGGTTGTGCTTAAACTGGGTAATAGATGAACTCAGCTTCACATGGATGGAAAGCTTGTTCCATAGAAAGGGCAGTCTCTGGGACAACACATATCTGTCTCTCCAGCATGTTCTGTTTATGTCACACACAAAATTCAGGTTGCTAGACCTTGTATTTCTGGTACTTTTTGATTTTCGAATATGTAGGAGATTTATAAGTGTGGGGTTTGTGGATGTCTTGTTAGCCAGGCATAAATCACTCCTCGGCAATCTATAGGAGCCTGAGTAGAGGGAAAGGGCTTTAAGAACTATTTATTTATTTATTGACATTTAATATACACACACAGACACAGATACTGCAGTGGTGGTGCTGCGGTAGCGTTGTTGCCTCATAGCAAGACGTTGTCCCGTTCGATTCTCAGCTAGGGCGTCTTCCGTGTGGAGGCATACATGAATGGGGCGTGCCTTCGTTGAAGGTTGTGCGTCAGGGCTGGTAACCCAGTACGTAAAAATCCACTACCAATCATTAGCGGACCGGAGTTCCGCTGTGGCGACCCCTAACCGGGAAAAGCCAAAAGACACAAACAAACACAGACACAGATACATATTTAAACACACACACACACACACACACACACACACACACACACACACACACACACACACACACACACACACACACATACCACAGACCCCATTACTGCCCCTGAATTGTCTGAACATCCCCTATGGCTCCTTTTTCTGTCTTAGTAAATCATGGAAGGTTACAGTTCCATATTAAGAACAGACATCAGTGTTTCACATAATATAATGCAAGTTGACCCTGCTGTCCAGTGTTTCTGTTAAAGTGCCATTACAACTGCAGACTTTTAGAGTAATCTCTGGTGTTTAGTGTCTTCCACCCCCAATCCATATAATGTTTATGTGTCATTAAGGTATGAGAGTTTTAGAATAATCCCCAATGCCTGGTGTTTCTCCAAGGCCCCATCACTAAATTATTTAGGTGCCATTAAGGTACATAAATTTTATAGGTTATCCCTGGTGGCTAGCGGCCCCTTCACCTAATGTTGAAGACTGTGCTCATTTGTCTAGGACTTTGAGGAGATATGACAGCCACACACACACACACACACACACACACACACACACACACACACACACACACACACACACACACACACACCAGCCCCCTTCCTCCCAATCACACTCACAGCCACCCTTCTATTCATCCATATATAAACAAACACACACAGACACACACACAGGCACACAGGCACACACACACACACACACACACACACACACACACACACACACACACACACATGTACACTAGCCCTCTCCCACCCAATCACACTCACAGCCACCCATCTATTCATCCATACATAAACAAACACACACAGGCACACACACACATACACGCGTGCACGTGCACACACACACACACACACACACACACACACACACACACACACACACACACACACACACACCAGCCCCGTCTCCACTCAATTACAATCACAGACACTCATTTATTCATCCATATAGTAACACACACATACACACATGCCCCTCTACTAACCCCTCAGTACCCCCATTCTACTATTTCCCAGAAAGATGCATACACATATTTACATATGCATCCCCTCTCATATACCAATGCACACAATTCCTATCCTCATCTTACCACTTGCCACCCCAGTACTCACCTCTAACATGATGGCTGGACAAGGCCTTTTGGTCAAGTTCACTATCTCAAAGTGCAAAGAGCATCTGTGCTAATCTAGTCGGCCATAAATTACTCAGTGCATAGATGCCTTTTCTGACACAGTTCAAGGGGAGCAAGAACACATGGTTATTTCGAATATGCACGCCCCCAGCCTGCCTCTTTACCATACAGCACATTTGCAGAGATAGCCCAATGTCATGTTGCGTATCTTCATGCAAAAGCACCTCTTTAGGGTAGATTCTGAAAATGTTATCACAAGCTGTACACTTGTATAGCTAGCAGTAACCTGTTTGAATTTGACTGAATGTATTTGCAATCATGAAACATAAAATGTATATTCAGCCTGCTATCATATTACTTCTCATTATTGGTTATCACAGAATATTAACTGTTATATAATCAAGAGCATTATGCTTCCCTTTGATCATCTCTTTATGCAACAAAATACTTTTAATTATTAAGAACATGGAAATGATAGCAAAATAAAAATCTGAGTTTCAACATCCACATGAAAGCAATGCATCAACTGATATCTCCAATCATGCAAAATAAAATGAAATATTTCTCTTGCCTACATTTAGCTGTTACTTCTCAATACCAGATATAAAACAATAGTGCTTGTCAAAAAATTGATTTTATAATATTGTATGCTGCTTTCCAATGATCATCTTTATTATCAGTGTTTGTTAAGCAGAATTCACATAGCCTTCAATATTGTATTTCACTAAAGATTCAAAGAAACTTTATTGTCATTTAGGAAACACAGGTGCTACCTAAACAAAATTTCAAGTGTCAGCTCCTTTACAGGAGAAAACAAACACAAACAGACAGACATGATAGGTATTAAAGAATAAACAATAACTGTAGTACAAAACTAAATATCTAAGTAGCTGTCACACATGCTTGTACACTATTTATTGCATTGGACAACACCGACTACTAGATAATTAACACATGAAAAGAAAAGTACACTATACACGGAGGTGAGATTGTGTGATATTGCACATAAGGAAGTGTCTGGAATTGCACTTAAATGAGAATATATTAATTTTAGTATGCAATAAATAAATAGAATTACTGTATGGAAAAAAAGAAAAAGAAGGAAAGAATAACAATCTATTATAGTTCTGATACATCCAGATTTGTGTCTGCATTAATGAGTTTTATGGCAGATGGATAAAAATTGTTCATGAATCTGGAGATCCTGCAGTGGATACTCCATAACCTTCTATCAGAAGCAAGTTTAGTGAACCAACCATACGCTGGATGAGAAGTGTCACTCAGTATTTTGCGGGACCTCTTTTTACATCTAATCCAACTAATCCATGAAGCTGTAGTTTGTGTACTTAATCAGTATATTACACAGCTACACAAAGACCAGCACCAAGGGATAGCTATGGTGCACCAGAATGCTGTAGGATCTATTTGCAATCATACTACCGAATGCTATCTACAATCATTTATAACAAACAAATCCTCCCCAAGCCTGTATGTTTTCCAAAACATTGACTTCTCACTATCAGGCATTGCACAATAGGGTTTGTCAAAGAATCAAGGACATGACTCTGTT